>NW_017279979.1:522273-623402 GCF_001594065.2 Cyphomyrmex costatus
CACAGTGTGGCTGTGCTGGGTCGCGTACAAGAGTAAAGTACATTAAAGCAATCAATTGCCGGGATCATTTTGGTCTCAAAATGTTTCTAGAATTATTTGCTCTAAGAATATCCAGAATCCGATTTTTTTGCTCATCGTTTACGTCGAAGAATTCGATCCACAGTGTGGCTGTGCTGACTTAAGGCTAAAGTTGGCACAGTCACAAAGAAAAATAGCAGCAAATGAAAAATCAAGTACATATTTTTGAAGGGCTTTTTTTGCTAATTTAAATTCTACTTCAAAAACATTAAAACCAAAATCCCCCTTATATTCCATCCGCCAGATTAACGAAAACTGATTTTAGAAAACTGAATCGAAACGCCATTTTGAACTTTCAATTTTTAAATACGGATTCGTAACGAACGTCCCCAAAAACCACCTGTAACCAAATTTCAACAAAATCGAAGAATCTTAAGAATTTCCGTAACATTTCCGTCTGCCATATTGGATCAACTATTTCAAACTTTCAATTTTTGAGTAAAGATTCGTATCGAACGCCTCCTAAATCACCAATAAACCTAATTTCACCAAAATCGAACAATCTTTATGATTTCCGTTAATTTTCCGTCCGTCATATTGGATCAACTATTTCGAACTTTCAATTTTTGAGAACGGATTCGTAACAAACATCCTCTAAATCACCAATATATCTAATTTCACCAAAATCGAACAATCTTTAGGATTTACGTTAATTTTACGTCCGCCATATTGGATCCACTATTTCGAATTTTCAATTTTTGAATACAGATTCGAAATAATCGACCCCGAAAATCCCCGAATACGAAACCACATCAAAATCAGAGAATTCCAACAGCCTCAACGAATAGAGGCTTCAAAAAAGCGTGACACGCCAATTTTAAGATATGATGATGATATATACATATATAACGATATCTGTATATTCAGTTGATGTTCAAAAAATATCCAAAATAAAAAATCCATTACCGTCAAGGGGTAACCTATTTCGAATCTTAAACTTTAAGTCTTAAGATAAGCAGAATTGGACACATGCTTAACCCGCGTGAAGCTGGCCCCTCAAAAAATATATTAAAAAATTTTATATTTTTTATAAATTAACCATAAAAAATGCTTTCAAAATATTTCAAAATAACTTATATATAATATGAATATTTCAATACACTCAATACTATACGCTATATTTAAAAAAAATAAAATTTTAGACAAAAAATGCATTTTAAAAATTTACTCCTCAAATGCTGAATATTAATAAGATAAAGTTCTATATCTGGTTGTTTTTCAGTAGTAGATATTAGAAATTTAGAACGGTAATTCGTTCTAATATTGTATTTAACCATGACGGTTTTTGTGCGAATTAAGACATAAACAAATTATCTGTTTGCTTTCGAACAATCAAACAATGAACTTCGTATATTTATGAGATAATGTTCTTTTCTTCCCGTTCCCCTTCTCCACGAAAACATTGTGAGATGCAAAAGTTAATATCATCGGCGCGCTTCTTCCGCCATCAATTCTTATTTGAGTAACATAAAACGTGCGAACTAGAGTGGTTAAAGAGCAAAGCGGTAAAAGTTGAGAAATTTCTCAATGCTGTGGCTCCGTATTATTAATCCACACCATCGTAAAAGTACCGGCGCGGCGGAACGCGCGGTCTCCGACACGTTTTTATTTTTATCGAACCACATTGTACGTAAATATGGCCGTTATGTAAACGGCGCGGTGTGGCGGCCGGAAGCGCGCCAAAACCCGCCGGCTATTAAGCGATAGTTTAATACTTCCTCGTAACGATTCTTCTTCGTAACGAGTGCTTTCCGCAACGCGAAGCGCGGCCTCAGGTGCGGGAGTCTCGGCACCAGCTTTTACTCGATATTTCAATCAACCGACCGCCCGCGTCGTGTTTAATCGATTCAACGCGTTTCCGGAGAAACTCATTTAGATCGCTCAACCTGTCTCTATTCCTCCCTCTTGCTTACCAAGATCAAGATGTGGAATCTATTGGATAAAACGTTTATTCGTGTACGAATTTCATCTTTCGGCTGTCCGTTCCGTTAAAAATCGTCCAGCAAATTGCAAAAAATTTCGAAATAGGTAACGCAAGTGAAAAGTTGAAAAAAATGCGAAAAGTTTCAGATTCGGCAATCTCGATAGAATTGCGAGAGATTCAAAAAATTCTTCAAGTCTTATATTTGTTCTGTATTGTTATTGTTTTCGTAAATACCAAGTAATAATTCCTGTGTGTGTGTGTGTGTGGGCGCGCGCGCGCGTATCCACGGTTGCGAAGTAAATTCTTTACATAGGTATGTAAAGTGATCAGCGGACGGGGGATTTGGTTAGATTAAATTTAAATAATAATAAACTTATAGTATCAATACCAACAGTATTCTCTTTTTTACAGAGAAAATATTTTTTTTAAATCTTTATTTTTAAAAAGTAAACATCCAGAACAAGTAATGACTCATTGAATTGGTGTCAAGTTGATATTGATACAATAATTCTGACATCAATTTGATGTCGATTCAACATTTATAATTGACGGTTTCTTGCTGAGTAAGTTTGAAAAATATACATTCTATTTTGTTCTTTATGAATAAATTATAAATATCAAAAGGTTAATAGCATAATTAATACCAAAAAGATGTGTATTAAATTGGGGAAAATCATCTTAAAAATAAACAAAAATTAAAAATTGTATTGTTAGAACGCTCAAATAGTATTCGTACTCCATAATAGTCCAGAAATTTAGCTTCTAACACATGTGTCAAAAATTTACATATACATATAATATATAGACTGTATGAAGTATTTCTCCATTCTCCACATAGATCGCCAGTCATGTATATGTATGATTGAAAATAACACATGCATAATAAATATTATTCTAAAATTATATATAAAAACTCAGAATTTAAATCGATATGTTACATGTATACTTTAAATATGTATTGTATAAAAGAGTGTACACTTTTTAATCACATTAACAAATAACGTATTTAAATTTCGTTTTTACCATTTTCTTTCATCACAAATTGATAATAGAAAATGTTAAAAAGATTTAAAGCTCTTAAAAGCAAAGTCTCAAGTAAAGTTGAAAGTAATTTTTTTGCTGTCTGTGATTTCAAAGTCAAAGACCTTTGTCAATATTACACAATCGACTTGGAAATGGCGCCACTTGTGGAGCAGAAGCATCGAGTAGAGAAAAACTTTAAAAGTTTTTAAAATTCTAAATGCTTCTCTCTATAAAATTGCGTTACGATTATCTTTTCACAAAATTATTTCGTCATTTTTCATCGCCAATTCAAAACCTTTTAATTTTATTTGATCAATCATATAATAATCTAATATTTATCATTTATGGACGAAAGAAATACTTATAGAAAAATATATACATTTTATAAAAGAGAAATGTTTTAAAACTTAAAATCTCTTTTTATTTCAAGAAAGTTGAGCATTTCGAAAATAAAAATATTTTATAACGAGATCAGAAAATTCTTTATAAGAAACACCTTGAAGAAACCAAAGGTTAAAAGAAATATTGGAAGTCGATACTTTAAACACCCACCTGATCGCTTTCGTCAAGAAACTGCATAGTTTTAATACTTCTAATAGCATTCACCTCTACTACTTTTAATACTAACTTCCACGAAAGGTATTTTAAGTTTTTTAAAAGCAACGTTTTTTGCGCCGGCATATAGGTATATATACGACAATTTCATGCAATTTGTGAAGTAGCAGCCTACTCCTGTAATACGACGCAATTCTCAGAACGCCTTTTGAAGACAGAAATGAGACGTAAAAAGTTAAGGAATGATTGATGCAGAAAGAGAAATAGGGTTAAGTGTAGTCTTCTATTATAGTACAAGTGTAATCTTAACACATAATTCAAATCATTTATTTCCAATTAGATTCCCTTTGTACAGTAAGATTTTCAAAAATAATAGTAGAAATGGCGCAACTATAACATTTTAAATATACATATAAGATAATAAAAATAGCACCAATAAAACATACATATGTATTATTATACATATTAGTTTGTATACAGAATATCCCAAAATTTGCGACTCAAAATGTTATCGCAAGAAAGTTTTCGAAAAATTAAGTAAAAAAGTTATAAATTTTTATCTTATACAATAGTTTTTAAGATATAAGGGTTTAATTATGATCAACTGTAAACTACGTTTAAATGGTTACTTATGAGTATTAGTGAAGGCGCTGAAGTGCATGCTCATTAGCGCTTACTTAATACTACCACACGCACGACTCATGGACATGAACTACCAAAACACAATCTGTAATTTTTCTATATTTCCTTTCATAATCCTGAATTTTTCTATATTTTTTTGAAAACTTAGATTAGTTAAAAACTTGTGCTAAATAAAAAAGATCTAGATTGCAAATGGAATAAAAATATGATTGCATTTATAATTGCTACTAGTTTATTTTTCTTTCTCTTATATGCGTGTATTATGTATGTTGCAATTATACTGACGTCTGTTACTCTTTATATCAATGAACAAAAATAAAGCCGAAATTCAATAGTGGACGCAAAAATGCGATTATGCCGTTTCTGTGATGTGTAAGTAAATAAGTGGGTGAGCTCGTTTCGTTCTCATAGTTTAGCGCCAGCTCCGGATCACGCACTTTGCCGGCAAGTTAGCTGCAAGTTGCCGCTTAGTTTAGGCTCGTGCTCGTATACTGAGCTGCAGGTGCGGCCGGTTTGAGAGAACTTTGACATGTATTATACTCGCTAAGTTGGAGTACTCACAACCACCCTCGCACACGATATTGCCCGATCGCGATCTAATCTTTCAGCTAGTGAACAATTAGAACTCGAGATAAAGAAATTCGGAAAATCATCTAAAAAATCTGTCGGGTAAATGTTCAACAATTTTCTGAAATCTTCTACATTTCTAAACGAGATAAGTTGAAAAGTTGAAAGAATAAAAAAGAAATTTCGATTTTTATTGTTTTCAAATCTAACTTTTTTATGTCCTACACTTAAAAATTTTGGATTATATTTGATATAAAACTCGAGAGCTTCGCTTCCTTGTCTAATTCAGCAGTTCTCTAGGTTTACAAATTTAAATATAGAGCAAGTTGGAAAGTTGACCGAATCGTGAGAAAAGAATTTCTATCGAATAACTATTCGTGTGATGTTCGAAAACTTTTGAAAAAGTCAAAAGAGTCTTTGAAGCTACAAAGCTTAAATGTAAATCTAATGTGACATTTTCGTCGAAAGAACGAGGGTATCGTACATAGTCATTGAACCAAGTTAAATTTGCTATTAATGGATCGGAGCTTATAGCTTAGAGGATATAGTAACCACCATGTAATGGATCGGAAATTTCATTGAAAATATTTCCGCTCACTGCTTATGATTTATTTAAACTTTTTGTAAAATAAATGATGGAATAAAAAAAGAAAATCGTAAATTGATACTTTAAAAAAAAGTTTGCATCTAAAAGTGTTTATTATTTAAGTGGAAGATAGATATTTCGTTTGTATTAATTATTTTATATAAATCGGTTAATTTATTTAAAACAGGGATTCAATTATTCCATCTTACAAAACCCGCAACTTGTTAGGTTATTCAGATTTTCCAATCTTCGCGTTTCCCGATCGTCCTGCGGCTTTGTATTTTTTTTTGCAGAGGAAGAGAATAGATTCACGTTGAAGGTAGAATGTCGCGGTCCGGCCGCGCGATTCTCCCGAGAATCTCTCTTCTTATCTCTCCCTCTCTCTCTCTCTCTCTCTCTCTCTCTCTCTCTCTCTCTCTCTCTCTAAAAACTCTCTCTCTCTCTCTCTCTCTCTCTCTCTCTCTTCATGTGCAATACTATGCCAGGGTTGCAATTTCTCGAGAATATTCCCGCTGCATCCTTCGGAAACCCCGGTTCGTTCCACTTGTATCCTGGATGCCTTTACTCTGGCGAGGTTCAGGATTCCTCAGACACGCCCTGGTCTCGTCTGACGAATTACATTTCCTGAGATTTTGTCACGTTATCTTCCAAAAGGAAGTCTCACGTTGTTAGCATGCGCTATCTAAGCGGTTACTCGCCCCAAGGCGCGCTCGCATTAGTAAGTCTCTAGCTTCGCAAAATTCAGCCCGATAAAACATATACTTCCCGCTCACTAATCTCAACTTTTGCCTCGATGTCGAAAATACCGATTTTGAAACGCAAAGTTGCTCAACTTTCTGTACGTAAGAAATTATTGAAGTCCGCGTCGCAAGTTTTTAAACGTGAATGCGTCTTCAATATTTTAAACTTCCAAGACTTTAACGAGATTCAGAAAGAAAAATTTAAAGATTATAAACAGAGAGAAAAGTATTTGGTATATCTGTGATTATAATTGCATGGTTAAAAAATTATGGATAGGAAGTTTTTTTAAGGTGATTACTCCTATAATATTAATAATAATAACAACTTTATATGTATAGTTCTTTCAAATATAAAAAAATTAAACTATAAATTATGATAGTCTGAACTATTAATATAGTAAAATGTCAGGTACGAATGATAAATAAAAATAACATTTTTATGTAATAAATTCAATTATCATTATAGTAAATGTAACTATTTTCTTAACATTTGCTACTATTTATATGATAATAATAACCAAGATGGTAAGAAAAAATTAATTTGCATGGTAAAGGAAAACTTAATGCATGTCATAATGATCATATTTCGATGTTGAAGCAGCTATAATAAGATGGATAGTTAAAACAATTATAATTTATAATAGTCGACCCAAAAAATGACTATAAATTATAGTTAAATTATAGTACTTGCAACCATTTCTTCTTCTCTCAGTGTACTTAGTAATACAATTAACAGCATAAAATTTGAAATTTTAAGATGTAAGAATAAAGGAATTTGTTTATTCAGAAATGCAGAACTCTTTTTATGAATATTTATGCTTTTTTCCTTCAGCTTTACTTCAAATTAAATTTCTATTCAACTACTATTTCCGCAAGTACACAATTTAATTATAAGTCTCTCATTTATCGAGATACGTATATTATGTTATAAATTTTTAATTATCTCGTTATATAAAACTTGTAGTATCTATATTAATTAATAATCATAGAAATTTCCAATTTTATTCTGACTCTTGTAGTTCAGTGCAAGATTTTCTAGTCGACGAGTGAGTACGAGCTTAACATCTCCTAGCTATGTTAGTTAATCCTCGGTTTCTCGATAAGACTCTGAGGCTCGTCGAAGCTCGATTTATCGCGGCACAATATGTCGCAAGCTAGTACTTGCAAGCTCGGTCTCGAAAAGGGATGATCAATCGCTGAAGCACAACCCCTGTAATTTGTTCACATAAATTCGCTTTCTCCAACCATGTTAATATATACTGTATCCACGATCCATCTCTAAGGGATTAAAGATATTGAAAAACGCAAATTTTGAGGAAGCATTAAGCTTGGGTAAATTACGTAAAATTACATTTATAGAATGCTATTGGAACGCTCTCTTTACACTTCGACATACTTGATAAAATATTGAAATTTTTCCAAATTTCTAAGTTACTATATCAATTTATATCATAAAACATTTGTTATAATTAGACATAAAAAATCAACGAAGCCAAAGAAGTGCTTACTACAAATGTCTTATATAAATTGATATAACATATGTTATCAGTTATAGCAATAATATCAAAAATATACATATAAATAATATGTATATTTTAATTGAAATTGGTTTAAATCATGATTTGATAGAACTCTTAAAATCCTACTTATAGAAAAATATTAAATGTTTAAAAATAATTTCAGTACATATACTCGTAAGTTTTAAAAATTTCTGTTTAATAATTTCAAATTTTTCAGAACTTCCTGAACTTTTTATCCCTTTACATGTTATGAATAATCGTTATAGAACTCTTAAAAAGCCAGAATTTTTAAAAGAATATTAAAGAATATTTTTTTACGTAAATTAATTTAACAGCTTGATAAATTTAACTTGAATGTTTTATTTTTCACATTACATGATTTTCTCGCATCCCGGGACATACCTATATTGAGATACTTAGAGACTACTGGATACATAAGTTCTGATAGACGAGGCAACGGGAACAGGACATAAAAACTATCATTTCACTACTCTTTTTTCCCAGGATCTACTTCCTCGCGGATATATCGGAGTCCAGGTGTAAATGAGAAAAAAGTGGAGTTCCTTGAAAACTTTCGGAGCAAAGTTCCCCTCCACCATGCTCTCATTCGTTCCTATCCGTTCCCTGCAATCTCCAACAGTCACGACTCTCGGTATTGGTGAAACATATACAGATATGTATGCACACATTTGTATGTGCAACAGCGAACAAGGTATGCTGATATTATCAACAATAACACGCGTCAACGTGAGGCAAAACGTTATTTGCGAACTAATATTAAGTTATAAAGTAAATAAACGCGGTTACGTTACTGTTTGCTTTAAATCATAAAATTTAATCTGGAATAATCCATGCAAATTACAATTAAAATGCTTCGATGCCCGAAAGTTTAATCACGTTAACGATTCCTCTTTAAATGTATGATGTTGTCAATTTCGTTAATTTGTAATGAAATGCATTAAATTTATAATAAAGCAGAAGTGCTACGTATATCTAAATTAAGTGAAAAATACTAGATTGAATTTAACATCAGAAGACACGGAGTGTCTTGGCGCTCAAGCGCAACAACACTACCGTGTACATACTTCGTGCGATACCGCGAGCTGCGGGGGACTGAGATTACTGAATCTCAATAACGATTGAACCGACAAATTGTATTATCGCTTAATCGATAGCTTACATCTCGATTGTATAATACGTGCCTTTATTTTTTCTCTACATGTCCTACACGGAGATATCGCGACGCAAAGTCCGGATTGTGACTTTTCACATTCAAATATGTCGACTATGGTTGCAACGTTTCTCTCTGGCGCAAGATGGCGCTAGAGACGCAGGATATCTGCGAGAAGTGATACTATCAGGCTGCCTTTCGCCCTGATGAAGTGAACTGTAATGTTCTGCTGATATTACTTTTTTCTTTTTCATAGGGAAATAAAATGTTAACGTTATCAAATAAGTATTGATTGGAACAATTGCAAATTGATTGTAATAATTCAAAATGATTTTTAATTATTTATATATTGAAAATAACTGACGGAACACATTATTATATAAACGAGAATTATAATCGTGCATGATAAACGAAGTGACATTTTAAGCAGTAAAGTTTATATTTCATTAAGAACATTGAAATATCTCAACAACAAAACAATGGAGCGTATTATTTACGACAGCACTAAATTTTATGTTTAAACAGCGATGTTACGATGGCCGCATTTTTTTCTACGTTACGGTTATTAAATAGCCAGTAATTTAATTGCCGCCATTAATTTTGCGAGTGTTCTCTCTATCATTCGTCGCATTTACCGTCGCTTGCGCGCGTTATGAAATTCTGTCCCGAGAATAACCAAAATATAAGGGTGTCGTGATGTACAGAATGGAAGAGCTTTAAATGCACTCGGTTCAGTATACTCGGTAACTTTTTGGAGTATTCAAATGTTTAATTCATAAAGTATGAAACAAAAGTCTTGGCAATTAGAATAAATTTTATCAAAATAAGTTTTAACGATTTCAAATTATACATCATCAATCTAACGAATTAATTTAATAAACTATACAAGCGTATATATATTATACAAGGTGTCTGGAATTTAAATGTCAAAACGTCGGGAGTGCGTAAGGAATCGATGAACTAAAAAGAAGTTCTATAGAAATATACTCGTTTTTGTTTCGTTTTAAAGAAAATCGCAAAAAAAGACAAAACGTAATTGCTTCGTTCTTGGATGTGAAGTAGTAGTTTATTCGTTATTAATCAACTCAAGAGAACAATTGAGAAATCGAATCGAAGCTGTAGTGCACTAAATATCAGTGTTTGGCTGCAACATGAGCTATCCGTATTGATGATATGCTTCCTACAAGAGACCAACATTTTAAACAATATTTACATTAATAAAATGAATAAATACAACATGAATAAGTAATAAAAAAGTACAAAAACGAAAACTATGTTTTGTTTATTTTACAATTTTCTCCAAAACGGAGCAAAAACGAGCATACCTCCAATGGACTGTTTTTCTTAGTTTATTGATCCTCTACATGCTTCCGAAATTTTGACATTTAAATTCCGAACACTCCGTATAATAAACATATATTTCCACAAATTTTTTTACCTATATTATTTTTAACAACTCTAGAAATAATTTTATAATTAAATTAACTATAATAAAGAGAAACAGAATGACACTTGTTCATTTACACAGTAATAATAACAAAATTAAGTGATCAAAAGAGGTGCGCTATATAATTAATAACTAGAATTATTTAAAGATTTAAGAAATCGAGTACACAAATATGTTTCAACTAATGTAAAATTCTCATCAATTTAGAAATTTACTAATAGAAACATAACTAAGAGAAATAATATTTCAAAATTTTACAAAATTAAACTAAAATAATGATACATTTAGTGAGCAGATTAAAATTAGACAATTTTCAATACGATAACTACGGATACGTAATTATCCACATCCATCGATAAATGTATAAATAATAAAGTAAGTGTCAAGATGTAAAAATTCTTGTGATAACAAATTGGTTGTTTAGATTTGCTATAATTTTATGGAAACATCCTCTAGTATATAGTATATAGTTTTACTTCATGCGTTTTAAAAAATTTGTGTTAATTTAAAATAAAAATTTCACGTTGCATAACATTTGTATGCAAGGCTCATGTTCATTATTATATAGATATACACGGAGCGTTGCGAGACTTGGAATATAGAGATACCTCGTCGCATCTTCGTAATGACACTTTAAAAGTTAGCCAATGTCTTAGCTCGATAGAGATATGTGCGTGGTATCTCCAGCAGGATGAAACTTCTTAGGAATGCGATAGTGATGCACTGGAAACACAGTTAATGTTACTTATACTTAAGCGAGTGTTCAGAAGAAAATTTCAGTATGCACATTTCTGCAAATTGCAAATTTAGAATCACATAACATCTCTCTCTCTCTCTATATATATATATATATATATATTTTTTTTCTTAATATATATTTTTTTTTTCTTTTATTTTCTCCTTTTATGTCTCATTTTTATTTAAAATATTCGACTTATCATTGTAATTCGAACATTTTAAACAAAACATAACGTCTTCTACTTTTAGAATTATACATTTAAAAGTTTTTACGCAAAAGAAGAATTAATTTATTATTAAATAAATCTACTACTTTATTTAAAATTTTTATTCTTTCACTATTTTTATTTATTAAGACAATCTTAAAGAATATTAATGTTTTCAAATTTTTAAAAGTCTTAACGCATCTCAACTTTAAATCCCACACAACAGTATATGTATAATACGTTCTTGTTCTAAACGTTTTTCATTGAGTTCTTTGTAAATAAACTTGAAAAATTTTTCATTTTAACTCCGAATTCAAAAATTATTAGACACATGGTAAATCGAAAACAATAAGAACTCGTTCAGGCCAGATGCTGGACATTTAAGGACGATTTTAAAGAATAACGCAGCTGATTTCCATTTGGCTTTTACCTTTCCATTCTCTTGTCATAGCGAACTTTTGCGGATATGCGTTCGTAAAGTACTATATCTGCATGCGAAAAAACCAAGAAAAGTGAGCGGAACAACCGGAGGAGGGTGAGGACAGGGGGATGGAAATGGAAGACACCACGACGAGAGAACAAAACTTTCGACGTCCCTTTCGTATCAGTGCTGAACGGAAGTGGTTGTATAGAGGAGAGCGAGCGTAGGGAGTGAAATCGATGAGACGCAGGATAGAGCAAAGGGGGACTCGGCGGATCAAGGGAAACGGGAAAAAAGAAAGTAAGACATCCTCGAGTGAATAGTGATACGTGTCGGCGATATTAGGCCTTTAAAAAGGATACAAAATGAAAAAGAAGACGAATTAAAAAAAGAAAGTTCAACTATAAAAAACTGAGATGGATCTTTAGGTCGGACGTTTACCCCGAATCTTTCACCTTCGAGAAATTATTTATCTGTACACTTTTTTACGTAGACAAAATGTATGTAAAACTTTTAAAATTCTACTTGCCAAATGTTGAATTTAAATTTCTTTTTTTTAATAATAAAATCGCTTAATAATAAAATTACACTTTTATGAAATTGAATTGTAATTCCATTTTTATATCAAGTAAATTCAATAAAATATAAAATAAAAGTTACGTATATTGAGATTGCAATATTATTTAATTATTATACTTTAAATAATACCAATTCTAAAAAAATACCTTGTTATTTATATAATTGATAATAATTTAAAAATATTCAAATTAATTAAAAAAGTTTAAAGAAATTTATATGTAAGTTATATTTAAATTATGTTTAAATAAACAACAAAAAAGTCCTAAAGTTATAATCTTTAATTGTTTTTATTGATATAATGAAAATTAAAAAGTCTCACAATTCATTTTTATTTTATTATTCTAAATTTAAATATAATGTATTTTTTATCTCAGAACAAAAACAAAAATATTAGGATTAATTTTGGCGTTTTAATTTAAATATTTTACAATATATGTAAAATAAGAGTAGTGCGATTTATAATTTAAAATATATGTAAAATATTTTATACTCTTGCAATAACAACAATGATAATAACATATTTATTTATAAGAACAATATGCATATTGTTTTAATTAAAATACATATTTGATTTGGATAAAATATAAAGAAAACACTCTATGCATTGTTCAAATATTTATAGTATTTAAATATTTATATTACAAATAATGAATACTCAAAGAATTTTAAATGTTTTACTCAATTCTAATGTAGAATAAATACCTGAACAACTTTAGAAAAATGTTAGGAGAAATAAATAAGATTTGTTTTGATATAAATATTTCAATTAAATCGAAATATTTTTTCTATGCGAGTTACATTAAAAAAGTGATATCTGCTTTCATACATCATACATGCAAAATAAAAATAAAATTATTTTTTTTATGTCTGTTTTAGCGCGATGAAAAATATTTAGTAGTCGACAGGTTTAATGTGCGCACGGGAAAAAACGCGAGCGCAAAAAATCGACCATCGCGTTTCACGGACAATTCCTAGCACATTCAACGCGCCTGCCGGCTTGTCACTTCCGGTTAGTTAACTGCATTTGAAAGCCGACCTGCTTCAGAATCGAGAACTCGATTCGAGATACGCGCTGGGAATGCTGCGCTTCTCGTTGCGAAAGACACTTCCGCCGAGGCCGAAGACAATCGATATACTGTTGCGTCGTTTTCCTCACGGAAAATCAACGAATACATATACCCATCGTTACCACTGTACTACAAATGCCTGGATGCTAGGCCACGATGCAGAAAATCAGAAATACTCAGCGGCATCACTGTGCAGGTTAACTAGAATATTTCTTCGTTCATGCATTGCGCTATTTAATTTCTAAATATTTCCGAATTTCTATATTATTTTAAATATTTACCCTTTTCTTTAGAAAAATGAATTGATGTACACATTAGATAATTGTAATGCTCATATTATTTATCTATAAGATTTATCTGTAAGATTACAGATATTTTATTTATATTAATAATGTAAATATAATATCTAAAAATTATTTGTATATATTTTCATTCAATTTATTAACATCATTTCTATTATTTACTGTATATATACATATATATACATAATAGGATGACTACTAAGTACTCTAAAAGATTTTAAGAGGTGATTATTTACACGCGAAAACTTCATGCGATCATATATACAAAGCGGCTTAGTTTCGGGTATACGATGTACAAAGGTATATAAAGTGTCAAAGTTGAAGAAGTTTTGGTTTTTTTTTTTCAAAAATTTTGAAAAACTATTCGAATTATTTTAATGAAACTTTGTTTAAATTCAATCACGTTCATTTTATGTTTCAGCGAAATTTTTGAAGAAAGAATGTTTTCTTCCACTTTGACACCTTATGTTTTTGGAATTAAGCTCTTTCGGACATGTGATTATATGAAATTTTTGTCTTAAATTTGTGTGAGGAACCACCCCTTACAATCTTTTAGAGTACTTACAATTAGTATAGCTACTCTATATGTGTATATGTTTAAAATGTCTGTATTTACTTCATGAGAGAGAAGTTTATAAAGTTTCAACTAAATTGATTGAAAATCCCCGAATTAATCCGTTACAATCTTGAGGACAGACTTTTCTGTGCTGTAAGATACGAAAAAGCGCAGCAGTCCGGTCTTTTCGACTGGCCTTTCAATGGAATATCGTTGCTGTTGCAGGACTCGGAGGGAATGAAATTGATCGTTCCAGTGGTGGCAAAAGTTTCACAGCCATGCGTCATCTTAATTGGCTTAATGTCGACAAGTTACAGCGCTATACACCCTCTCGCGCACCCTCCCGCACCTGCGCTTTTTCTATACTTTTTCTCCAACTCCGCCATCGTCGCGTATATGGAAGACTCGCCATCTGGAAGTTTCCTACAGGACGTATTTGTAGAATCCTGCGAGAGAGTCTCCACGTTAGCGATGTTACAAGCCGATTGCAGTGAACTGCATCGCGTGATGGTGTGTTTCCGCGATTTTGTCTCTTTCTCTTTTATATCTTCTTTTATCGGAGATGCCGCTCGGTTTAATAAAACTTTTTCTTGCAGGAATTAATACTACATCCAGTGCTGTAATGTTGCTTTCAATGTTGTTTGATCGAGTTTTGTCGTACATGATAATGCATGAGACATGAATATTCGAAAGAATTCTATACATTGTAAATATTTTGGTAATTTTTAAATATTTTTTAACTTTACGATCATTGGTAGAAAAATATAGATATTTCTTGACTTTTTCTTCTGTTTCATAATTGTTGATACTTTATTTTGATATTTATTTTATTATATACGCGAGGAAAAATTAGTAGATTTCTCGAAACAACTCCTTTCTAAAAAGTCATTGTATCTATTAAAAAATATTCTTCAATTAAAATAAAAGATTTTTTATTCTTCTTTTTATGTATATTTAATTATTATGTATATTATTATTTTAATTTATATAATTCTGTGTTTCCAAATTTTTAAATGCAATTTTATGTTTTCTATAAACATTATCTTTCTGCCTTATAATCTTTTCCGGACGTGAAATATCTTGTTCTTTGAACGAAACATAATCAAAAATTAGGGAGAAGAATACGCCCTCCAAATTTAACGGGCAGAAAGCTCACCTAAAGACCGAAGATTTCTCATTCAGGACAAAAAAATCGTCTGAGAGTTGTTTTCACGAGATCATGTAAATTGTTTGGTGAAAAGTGTAGGGGAGAGAATTGTAGGTGGACTACTGCCAAGTCAAATCGAAAAAGGAACTCGTGCGGCGAGAATAAATATACGAAAGGCTTAGAGTAAAACTATAGTGTACGCTCAATTTCTTCCTTGGCATCGACTTGCTAATAATTGAATATTCTGTATACCCAATATAGAATTGCAACATAATAAAAATCATATCCCCCCCTCTCTCTCTCTCTCTCAATCATTTAAAACTTTATTTAATCTCACATACATATATTATCTTATATTCTCAAAAATTTTAGTGGATTAATTAAATTAATTAAAATAAAAGAAAAGCGCGCGCATATGTGTGTGTGTGTGTGTGTGTGTGTGTGTATAGATACGTCTTTAAAATTATAAAGTTAACATATGTATGTTTAGTAATTTATGAATATATTTATAGATATATATTTATAAATCCATTATTTACACAAATATAGATTTAATAATAAGTCATTGAATATATGTTTATGTTACTAAATCTATATTTGCATAAATATCTAAAATTTATTTAACATTTTATAATATAGTCGTATAATTTCAAACAACATTGCTTGAACTAGTTATCTAAAAGGCCGATCTTGACTAAAAATTAACCTTTCGTAATAAATCACAATGCAAATAATGGTGTGCAAATCTTGCAACGCTGCTTCAAATATGATAGCTCTGAAAAAGTGATGTACTAATAATATCGAATATTTCAATATTGAAACTTTGAACAAGCTAATATTGAAAATTCAGGTTTTTATCGAAAAGAACAGAACGATATCTTCGTGTTACAAAATTTGATATAACAAATTAATAGCCCTTTTTCTTCTTTTTCTCGATATAGAATTAGAACAAATTTCCCCAGACACGAAAGTTCCGAAGTTAAAGAACAGATAAAATAGATTCATTATCAGAAATAATATCTTTATCCAGATTGGTAATCAAGCGACTCGACCTTACGATGTAACGGCACTTCCGGTTTCTCGCCCATCGTGGTCATTAAACAATGCAATTCCGCGATTGTACCCGACCGGGAAATTGATTTTCCGGCTTCGTTAGTGCCATAATGAGCCCGTCGATGCTGATCGTGCAGCAAAATGCACGACTCATCGCGCTTTTCGCTAATATGTTCGACCATTGTCAACAGAATCTCTGCGATGCGATTGCGATTGTCGGTTATTTCTTTCTACTAAAATTCTTTCTACTTCATTGTATATTTTAACTTTAAATTTACTTGTTAATTGTAACGAAATTAAAATTAATAAATAATTAGCTTTAAATTTGCGTTATAACTATCACTATTTTAAATATTACATGTACAATATTTAAAACGATATAATAATTTCAATATGCTTTTTCTTACTAGTAAGAAAAATGATTTTACATTCGAAAAAATAAGAGAAATGTGATAAGCGCTTGTAATCAGTTGTAATAACTACTTAATTTATATATACTATATATATATATATATATATAAGTATATACATATACTTAAAATTATATTTACTGTGAGTGGGTACCATTTTGCGCTTACAGTAATTATAAGCATTATTTGTCATTGTTTAATATTTAATAAACATAAGTATAAACTGATGTTTATAGCGTGTGAAAATAGAAATATATATAATTTTTCAATTACTATACAAATGTTTTATTGTTAGTATTTGTTTTAATAGATTTTAATAGATTTTTGAATGCTCATATTAAAAATACTTAAATAAAAAAATTAATAATTTAGTTTAAATATAATAACTGTTAAAAATAAATTGTTTATTGTCAAATATTTTTTTAATAAATTATTCTTATGTTTCTTATAAGATTAAGATTCTTAATATTTTCAGTGAAATATTTAAAATCTTAATAATATATAGGTGAGAAAAATTTCAATAGAAGTTAAATCTAAAACAATGCTGTACGTTAATTCATCCGTTCGAATTGAGTGTATAATATAGTTTTTTAACTAGCGATCCGAATAATTCTTTTGTACCGACACGAAATTAAAACGCTTTGAACACTCCGCGGAGGATTAATGAAAGTTTCTCGAACTACTTCCATGTTGCACTCTTTTTACTTTACATCGCGCTCTCCCTTTTCCTTTACATTTTGCTGGAATGATACCAGTTTTGCACTTAAATCAAAAGATGTGCTCAACTCCGCTTTTCGTCTATTAAAATATCTGAATATATAAATCCGTATCGTCTTCGCAGCAAATATTTTCATCTTTCTTATGCAACAAATTTTTTATATATTGTCAAAATTAATTAAAATAAAATTCAGCTCGTTATTATTTTCATAAATACGTTCATGCAATTTTTTTGTAGCAATTTTCCTTTTTATACATGCAAACCATCGGTAATTATAAAAACATTTATAAAAACTAAAAAACATTAATTAGACTAGTAATTAGGTAGAGAAAAGAATCTTAAAGTAATAAAATAATTATTAAAATATAAAAAATATAATATTGAAAAAAATAATTAGAAATAAAAAACATATTAGGTGAATATAAAAATTTCTGCCCAACTTATCATTCGGAATTCAAAAATTAAGCAGCACTCGTTAAAAATGTACGAAATTTAAAGGAAGGTGTTTTTAAAAAACGTGTCAATTTTATTAGTTTTATCGACGAATTTCATTGAGTGCGATTCTTTAAAGCTTGATTAAAAAGATTTTTTAGCATCCTTTTTCAAAAAAAGGAGGTTTTAAAGTAATTTCTATTTTTAGAAGTTATATTGGTCGGTATAGTTTTTGAGTTTCTGTAAATTTTATAATTTCTGTATATACAAAACTACGAACTAGAAAATGGACAATTTTTTTCTTATTTGGGAGAGTTGTCACCTCCTCGAAAATTTGCAAAAATTTTCTAACATGAAACAAGTTTTCCATACAAAAACGTTTTTCAACAATGTATTTCTATAGAATTTTTTGTTTCTTAAATCCATTAAAAAAACGTCGTACCGTGATTACAAAAAAATAGATTTTTAAAAATAAAACACCTAAAATTTTGCTATATTGAATAGTATAATTCCCAATTTGAATGAAATAATGCGTCCTGAACCTAAATAAAAAAATTGCTTTTTAATCAAGCACTTATGTACTTATCATTTTGTACAAATATACAATAATCTCCAAAAGAACAAATAAGCACTTAATCAATAATATCTTAAAAGATTTCAAAAATCTTTTTCACAAAAATATTGTATTCAACAAAATATGTTTTTTAAATATTGACAAAAATATTATCAAATTTAATAATATAGAGCATTTTTCAAACAAGTTCTAGAATAAAATAATTGATGTAATTAATTAATATATTGTTTGTTACACAGCTTTGGCAGTGACTAATTCAATTCATCCTGATGGAGTAATCGTAAACGACGATCGTAGACTCGCGTAATCCGCTCGTTTCCTTTAATTGCCAACGAAACATAAATTCTTCGGGTTTTCTGTTCGCGGTGCTCGCTCGCAACGATACGCTTGGAAAGCTATATTAATTTGGGTTTCCGACGGAAACGGGGACGGAGCTGAACCACTAATGGTGCCGATCGAAGCCGCCACTCGTTATTAACGCGGAAAAACGTGGCAAGAGAGGATTAAAAGAAAATAGCCGACGAAAATAGCGAGCGACTGTATCGTCACGTCGTTCGTCCTCACCAACTTTATATCCATCTAACTTTAGTAACTTTCGAACACATTACTATCCAGTAAAAAGAATCCTCGAAATAAAATTTCGTTAAAATATAGTCACAACATTTGTTTTTATTATAACCTTTTATCATAATACAATTTTAAACCTGCAATTAACAACGTTTTCATTGTAATATAATTTTATCACCGTGATATAATTTTGAATTGCATATATCACACATTATACAACAATCAATAATAAAGTTATGAAAAGATAAGGATATGTAATTCTCGATTTGTCATATCGCTTCTTTACTTAAAGAAAAAGTAATTCAAGAAATGTTTTAATTTTCACAACTTATTAAATTTAACATTATCAAAAGTTTAAGAATTAATTTTTAACTTCATAACAAAATAATCAAAATTTACAACTCCAAAATAAAAAACCTTTTTATATATTATAATAAAGATTATCACAATTAAACAAGTAGTTTATTTAAGAATTGTGAAACACACACACAAAAATAACAAAAATAAAAAATTTTGATTATAAAAGCAATATACAGAAAATTAGAACTGAGACTCAGGAGCTGAACTGAATGCGCAATTAAATCGACAGTGTTTATTTTTAAAAAATTAATAAAATAAATGTTTCGATTCAATTTCGAGCTATTTTCAGCACAGAAATAAATCAAATAAAGGTTTTTTTTTGTCTGTTGCACATAACTTACAATCCTCATTTTCAAATTTATTCTATTAATAGACCATTTAATTATTATATGTCAAAACTATATTCTTTATATCGATATTAGAGAAAATCGTGTCTGGTTGTCACAGTTTTTGTAAAAGTGATTTTTAGAAACAAATGAATATAAGATTTTAAAACACTACGTACGTTATAATATATCCATCTCTCTTAGGTATTAAACAATAATATTACTCTTGAATACATTATCTCTCTCCTATACATAAATTTTAATTTTAAATAAAGCTACGTCCTCTGGTGAACAAATATTTACGAAAAACTATATAAAGTGAGACAAGATCTTAGAAATTTTTAGTTTTTTATTGATATACGTATAGAGCAGCATATAAGCAATGGCGTTGCTTGTTATAAAAATCAAGAAATCCTCCCCCCTCAAAAAATACCAACAACACGATTTCAGTATCAAATCTGATAGAGGAAGTTCAGCATGAAAATTATTTATGCAAAGGGATTCTTATTTCTCCCTCTCGTGATATACCTATATATAAAGCGAATGGGCTGAAAGCACGCACACGCGTATTTGTCAGGAAGTAAATCGAAAAAAGTTTTTTACGCATCTTGTTCCTGTCAATTTCAAAATCCATGGCGCCACAAACCAGACCGAACATCTGGTACATGCCACCAACCCAATCAGGTAGTCGATCCAGGTTTCTTACTTCTTACCCATACTCCTGGTTCTCCTCGTATCCCCTCTCACTTCTCCTAACTCACACCTATCCACCCAGAGCAGCCCTCGTACCCAGCTCGCCACGACATTCTTTCCCTTTTTACTCGCGGCTGCCAGAAAATCCCCGAGATTTTCCTCGAATTCTTCGAAACGGACTCCGAAAAGTCGTCGATCGCGCGTCATGATGTCGAGTGTGATAACACAAGGGTGGAAAATACGGGAATGCAATGTATGTACGTCTCGCAAGATCAATCGCATTACTGCAGAAGCCCATCCACTGAAATTCCCAATTTCTATACTTTCCCTTCTCCGTTTATTTCGTCTACGTGCTTTCTCCCATTCCCTCCTCTGACTGTCTCCTTTCTTCTTTCTCTTTCTCTTCGTTTTTCTAAATTTATAAATAATTCATGAATGTTAACTACAGTTCACATTTCTGACAGATGATGAAAAATAATAGAAAAACAAGATTTTCAGATCGGGGAAGATAATAGTTGGAGAAACAATAAGTTAAAGGAATGCTGACGTGACGTCAATTACCACGAATTATAGTGCAATTATAATTAAAAATTTTTGAATTAGTTTTACTGCAAAATTTTTTTACAGAATTAAAATACGTATAAATAGAAAGCTCGGATGTATCGATATTTCACAAAAAAATCAAAGAAAAATTAAAAAATTGATATATTTTTTCACTCGTGTAGCTGTATTACCTGAGATTTGTTTGATATAAAAGTTTCATATAAGTATGTACAGTATAAATGTTCAACGGACTTCGGATTACTTGAACAAATGATACTGAGTTTGTAGAATTAAGATTGAAAACTTAAAAAAAAATATATTAGCTTAATTTATATATACTTAATAAAGATTAAAATGATGAACGCAGCAGTAATTGTATCTTCAATAGAAATGCTCGAACTTGCAAAAGATGGCGCTGCAATATATTAAATAAGGACAGATATACAATCGATCACAAAAAAGCTACATTTTTTAAAATGGATTTCGGAACTCATCCTTGCTAGAGCAGTTGAATGTAAATGGTTAGATCTATAAGTAAAAACCAACCATTCAATGAATAAGCTGCATTCCAAAACTCAAATAAAAAAATCAAAAAAGAAATAAGACAGAATAATAATGTAAGAAACTGTGTTTATATAAAGTCTGTATCATCTCATCGATATCAATCAAGTTCAACCGTCACTCCAGCAGTCCCTTAATATTATTATTATATTGTAATTATACGTTTATTTTCTCTTATCATAATGTTTTATATTATTTTGTAGTATAAATAGGAATATAAATATTTTTATAAAAAGAGTTTTATAAAAACTCTGAATTATATATAATAATACAATTGCATAAATCCATAAATCCTTTACACTTAATTACAGTAAACCCGTAATTTTTTATATTTTCCTGAAAAAGAATATGGTTTTAGTAATTTAATATCGCGGTACATAATATAACTGATCGCTTTAAAAGGTTGCTTTGCTAAATGACTCCACCATCTTCTTTCAAAAATTACGGAGAATGTACCCTTGCCCTTGCACAAGCTAGTTTACCCTTTGACGCGCAAAAGTCTAATCGAAAGCGTGGGATGAGAAAAATGTATCAGAAGCTTGAGTCTGAGCGAGTTCGCTGCAAGGGAGATCAAAGGGGATGTGTAATTTACTTCGGGATTGCGAGACGTCGAAAGGTAGACGCCCTCAAGGGTAGCTTGCGTGTCCATACATGTGCACATAAGAGATCCTTCACAAAATCAATAATAGTAAAACAATATATATATATAATAAAAGTTATATTATATCTCAAATTTTCTAACTAATTTTTACATTGTAGAAGACAACTTCATATACTTATAAAGTAATCGTAAAAATCATATATGTACATATACTATACGAAAAAGAGATATGTTGAAGCATATCGCGCAGTTTATTGACGGAAAAGAAAATATTGGAGAAGAATTATGGAATTGCAGGGAGGGGGGGGGAGAGAGAGAGAGAGAGAGATTGGATTATAAAGCTTGATTTATCAACGACTAGCCTCGTTTTACCTTTCAAACGTGTAGAAATATCGTCGCGCATAAATTCCGAAGAGCTTACGCCAAACTTCTTCGTTTTTCGCGTGTCAAGATGATTATGTTGGAATTTTTTATTTTATTGTTACAAGATTGTACAAATTTTATTTTGTGTGAATAAATCATTACAAAAATTAAGACGCGCGATTATTCATTCTCTTAGTTTCCTTACAATTTAAATATTATTATTCAATCATCTTGTTGTTTTAATATACATAAGCATTTATGTTAAGATATAATTTGTTAAGTTTTGTACTGCTCTCTATATTATAAGCGGTATCAAGCAGTATGAATTAAATTATAAAGAATAATTTAATAAGATAAACTATAAGATAATTAAAAATAAATAGTATAAGCAGCAAGAAAAAGGATTATCTAATGCAATTCTCTTAGTGTGTTAAGACATAGCGATGGAATAACATTCCAACGATGGAATGTGATTAAAATTATGCCATAATTCTATGCAAAACATTGTGACGTTTTGAACTAATCATGCGGAATACTGATAATTTCGTTTATAAATGTGCCTCTCATCAAATTGGAGTTTTAAAGATTTAAAAAAATTTTTTTTGTTATCATCCCAAAGAGAACTTTACTACCAAAATTAGTTAATAAACCTACTCAAGTTATCACAGCTGTAAACTATTGAATGTATGGAGTTATAGAAATGTAGAATAAAAAATTAGATACTTTTCAATATCGCAAAAGTTTTGTTTAAAGTCATAGATAAATATATAGTGTATTTTGTTGTGAGGAAATATATTTTAATAATAAAATTAAGTGCAAAATTATAACAAAGTCACTAAAATAAACAATAATGGCATCCCAAAAAATTAACATAATTTATGCGCGTCTGCTTATCAATTTTTTTTAAATAGTAGGTACACTTAAACTTTACACTTGTCTTCTTTTGTTAATAAATATAAAAAATTTTTGTTGTCTTAAAAATTTTTATTATCTTTAATGTGGAATATTTTATTAAAAATATTATTTTAAAACTTCGAATCAATCGATTAAACTATGTTTGCGTTAATATATTGGTTAAAAGTAATTTTTAAAAATAATATTTTAAGAAAGTCATATATAAAATCTTGGAATGTTAATTTTGCAATATTTAATAATTATAACTTTCAATTAATATGTTAATTTTATTTTTATGGTTTTAAATTAGTAAAAAATTAAAAAAGAAACTTCAATTTTGTTTAAATTTGTATAAAATTCTGTAATTCTATCTCTTCTTATTCTAATTTCGCTGCTTGCGTTAGCCAATAATACACCACTACTTGAATATCTATTTTTCCTTCACATACGCTTTATATACGCTTTACTTGTAATTAAATAAAGTAAAGATCGCAAAAGATAAAATAAAGTAAAATAAGATGCTGTAAAATAGATAAAGTTAACGTATGTAAAATAGAAAATTAATAGATAATAACGTCTGTCAGGATGTTCTTTAAAAGAGTAGGATTGTGCGCATTGCTTACTCGAGTTTTCAACGCCTTAGGAAAATTAGATTCGACGCAACAAAAAGCATTAGGAATTAGTACAACGCTGATTATTACTTTGAGTCCTCACGGCCGTGTCGGCTCTGTGATGTAATTTCAGACACTTTCCCCAACAATGGAGCGCGAGCGCATTCTGCGGAATTTTAACCAAGCAGATCCAGGAAATTAGCAAGGTTTGATCAGGCGGTCCTAGAATTACAAATAACTTTATTATCGTGGCGCACACTGACAGCCCCGACACTCGCGATTTATACTGAGTGCCGAATTTCCTCTTTAAAGGAATCCTAAAGTCGTCTGTATTACTGACTAAACCATATATAATTTCTGCATAATAATTACTTTTTTTTAAATTGATTTAAGAATTCTTTTTCAAGATTAAAGTATAAGCATTAATACACACATGTGATATGGAGTCTATGCTGAAAATAACAAAAAATTTCAATATGTAAATAGTACATTATTTTATTAAACTAAATTGTTTTGGGGCTCGTAACCCTTCTTATTGTCATTATTAATTTTATTATTGTTGATTAATATTATTTTTGTTTAAAAAATTTCAAAATTGAGTTCTTTGTTACCATTTCTTAGCCCAACATGTCGCTCCAGAACTGTCACGTCGTTTCATGTCGTAACAACATTTGTTTCATATAAAAGCTGTGCAATCTGTACTTACAAAATAGTAGTTCACAGATTATTAGTTTGTATGAAGAAACAGCGTGGAGTTCTTAGAATTGGACTTAGATGTCTAATTAAACGTAATTGTTATACGAAAATTTATGTAATATGTGTAACATGTATAAGTGGAGATATTGATGTAGTGATGTGTCACGTAATCATCTGTGTGTAAGTCCTATTTCCAGTATGGCTAATTAGCGTCTTTAGAATTCTCTTAACTAAAGCGAAAACAAAACGGCGCTGCATGGCGATTAAATGAATTATATGAAAATCATTGTATATACACATGATACGCCCTTTAAACTTTTTATTAATAACGAGTTTTCATTGACCTAAATATTTTGCTGTTAGTCCGTTTTATTCCTTCCGATCTGACAGTGTTCACGTTGAAATTTTACGTTTGTTTGTGTGTGTGCCACTTCATACTATTTATAATTTATATTATTGCTCAAAAATTTGAAACATCATATAATTTTTAAACAAATTCACGATTCTTGAAAGATATACAATAATTATTTTAATGATAATATATCAATTTTTTTTAAATGTATTATACTGTGTTGGTATAAAACTTATGATTAAATCAAAACATAAAATTTAGGACGTTTGTAATGTTGATCAATAAAATTAATTAAATTTTTTTCAAAATAAAATACTTCAAATTTTTTAGTGACAGGGTACAATGTGTACATCTTTGAAAATGTGTACTACTGAAAATTGTTCTCTGTAAAAAAAAACAGCTGTGTAATTTTCGAGTTATATCTGAATAAAATTCTCACTCGCATGCGGCTCCCTTGATAACGCACGTAGTCAAAATCCGTTCTCCCTTCTTCCTTTTTACCCTTTCGCTTACTTTTCACATTTTTCTTTTTTTACTTCCACGATCCTTCGGTAAGTCTTCACGCCGGCAATGAAGACAAATTGTCGGCGTCCCGCAGTTTTACGAAGACAGTAATTAATTGCCGGTCGCGTAACGAGACTGCTTCGACTATCGACACGCATCGATTTAACGTCTAACGAGAGCAAATCCCTCTGTTAAATTTCTCTGATATAGAATTCTTGCTTAGTTAACGTCGAGCAAATATAATTTTGTAATATCTTTATTTATTATATCCATTATTATATTGTTACTATAATATTACACATCGTAACTTTTGTAATAGTAACAAAATATAATGGCAAAATAAATAAAGAGGAATTACATTAGAAACAGTAGTAAATATATCACATTATAGTACTATTTATTTATTTTCTTTAACTCTTTGTGGCATATCATTTTCTCAATCAGCTCAATTTCAATAAAACTTAATACTCGGAAGATTTTTTAAATTGTTGATGATTTCGAATCCTAAATCCAAATTTGAAAATTTAAAAAATTCAAGTTAGCGAAATAAATATAGCAAATTTCAATAAAAAAAATTCAATTGTAATATAATAATTTAAGAAGAGCATAGAGAATGAGCACACACATACAATATTTTTTACACAATATGATTTCTTTAATAATTCTGCATGTAAAAGTATAAGCATAAAGATACAGATATAAAAAAAACCAATAATTTACGAGATATTTAATACTTTATTCTGACATAAAATGTTAAATATCTCGTAAACTATTAATTTTTTTATAATCGTACCTTAATACTTTTATAAGAACAGAATAATGAGACAAATCAATTAAAAATTATCCATTTTGTCTACATATTCTTTTTGAAGCAACTAGCCTTATTTTTTAGTTTTTTCTTAAAAATATACTTTCATTTTGAAATCTGTAAATTATACGGTAAACTGGGATATCTATCCAATATATTGTAGAAATGTAAAATAATTCCAATCAAATCATGTTCAATCATATGCTAAGTAATGATAAAAGTGACTATATAAAATTCGTTTGTTACCAAAAAAATATAATTATTTTAACACGTTATCGTTACAGTTATAAAAAAAATTAACCGCAGTTACCAGTAAAGTTACCTAAAAAATAAGTAGTAACTGTTACTTTGTTACAAACGAATTACTTCCATTCTCTTATTTCATTGATATACGAAATACAAAATACAATTCCATTGTAAACACTGTATTTAAGATAAAAGTATTTGAACTGCCCGAATGTATTTCCTCAATTTGACGAAGCTATTAAAAAATTAGGAAGAAATACAAACAGACTTTGTAAAACATAATGATTAGTGAATAATATATAGTTTCGCATTTTAGGAATCGAATTTTTTTATCAAATCGTTTATATCAATAGAATCACGAAGGGTAAAGATTTACGTGGGGCCGGTTGGTTCCCGCCATCTTTGAATCACTAGTCTCCGCGGAGACGGTCGGCTCGTTTCTCTCCGTCCGAGCTTAAAAGTATTTCCTTGCTGTTCTCACCGCTCATTTGAACTAATAACTCGCGCGCGATCTCTCCTGAGGGAGAAGGGAGAGGGCATGACTACTTACAGCTTACAGGTGAATTAACCTAACACGGCGCCACGGAGAGAGCCGGCTTTTCCCACAATTTTCCGGAGTAAAACTTTCGAATTTAATTTAGTTACTGTCTGCCGTAACATATTCTGGGGTTTTCAGCAAAGTTGACGCAAAAGGGGGTCAATCTCCAAGACTTTCCCGGAGTACATGCAAATTATCGAATCGAAATAATGTTAAAATCGCGTGGCATCACTCCGTTTAAAACTCACTAATGACATTGCAGAACGGGATTGGGTAATGGGATTAATGTAAATACTCATAACACAAAATAACGCTCCGTTGTTTCGAACGTAGAGAAGCTGAAGATCCACGTATTATGGTTCTCCTTTACACATTTTTTATACAATAACTTGGTTAATAATAGAATCAATATTTAAATTTAAAACTTAATTACATTCGTTATGTATTGTTTAATCGATTTTATAAATTTCTATTTATTACTTAGCATATTATTTGAAAAATTTTATGACACTGTATATAGTATAATGACTAGAAAAGGCATAGAAAGAGTAATGTGGCTTCCCATAAAAATAAATTTAAAAAATTAGATTTAAAAAATTGAAATATTTATTATATTAAGATATGCTTTAACAGAAAATTAGGATTATTTCTCCTAATTGATCTCCTAATTGACCTTCGGTCTAATTTCAAATTATAATTACTTAAAAAATTGATTTTGTTAAAAAAAACACAGTATTCGGTTACAAAATTAACAAAAAGTAAAAAATTGCAAAATGTATGCACAAATGTATATACATACACATAATTTGCAGGGTTGGCAACATTACTTCATAAAAATAACTCGTTACCATTGCCGTTCTTTTTCCTAAAAAATAACTTGTTCCCGTTACTCATTATTAATTTGAAAAAGTAACTCGTTATCGTTATTACAGTTACTCAAAATATAACGAATCGTTACTTTTTTTCTTGACACTAATAGAATATTATGTGACGATTTTTTTGTTAAATGTAAAAAAAGATATTAAAATTCTATTTCTTATATAGTAGAGGAATAGAGCTAAAAAATGTATATATATATATATATATTGAATTCTTGTTTTAATGTGCGCAATTAAAATTAAAATTATAATTTTTGCTCGTCTATCTGATTCTATGACATTGAACAGAAACGTCCTCTTCTCTTCAAAGGATTAATAAATCAGCATATTTAATTAAACATCTTTCACTGTAATATAACTTAATCAAATCTGTAAAAAATAAATTGTAATAGTTAAAAATACCTTAAAATTTTTTATTTTTGTTGTTCACCGAATATTAAAGAAAGATAAAATGATGCGCATAAGGCGTGAAACGGAACGCCTATACGTGTGAACTGTGAATATAATGTGAAAAGAAGCGTCGTGATTACGTGATTAAGAGAGCCAATCAGATCTATCCTTCTATAACTCCAGTTATGACTAAAACTTTTGCGTAGCTAGAAAAAAAGTAACGATAAAAGTAACTAGTGAAATCGTTACCATTACCCCAAAAATGTAACTGCGTTACCATGAACGTTACTCCGAAAAAAATGTAACGTCGTTACCTATTCGTTACCGAAAAAAGTAACTTGTAACGATAATACAAATAACGCGTTACTTGCCAACCCTGATAATTTATCTGCATATATGTATGTACGTTGCTTAGTATTAAAAAATCTAAAGTACATAAAAATTATATATAAAATAATAGAGTTCGATTTATCGAACTATTATTTTAATATAAAACCCTCGAAAAGAAGACTATATCAATAATCAACATAATGGCGTAAGGGGTCATATTAACAAAGTAGATACATGTTATATTATTTAAATTTGCATAACTCGATGTATACAGTCCCAAATATAATATTAAATAACAGACTATACACTCAAATATATACATATATGTATATAATATATGTATACATGTGTCGTTTGTGTATTATCATACAAATATGTGTGTATGTGTGTGTGTGTGTGTGTGTGTGTGAATACTATATAGTATGTAGTTTTTATACTATAATAATACGCTCAAATTTAAGAAGAATGAGGAAATATATGCAATTAAATGTTAAAATGTAATCTTATAAAAATGTTTGAAAATACTTGAATAATATAAATCAGGGTTGGCATTATTTTATCCAACCCAAAAAATCCTGGAAGTTTTTGGGTTTTATTGGAATTGTATTAAAGATCATAATCAAACACCAAACTCTCTTTTAATAAAAATTTGTTTATGAGTTAATTTTATACATTAAGTTATCCAAATAAATGTTAGTACGATTCATAATACGTAGTGTCATAATTCTTCTATCTTTACTATAGAAGTGTTTTTTTATATTTAAAAAATTCATTTTTATAATATTTTTACAAAATTCTTTTATAATTAATTTTATTTGAATATGTATGAATTAAATAAATAATAATAAATGCAACGTAACTAAATATTACGTAAAAAATATCAAATAATCAATTTTATAAAAAAATTCCCAATAAAACCCAATCGGAAGAGCTTTTTTAAAAAAATCCCTGGTTTTTTCCAACCCTACTAATAAATGCTGGTTATTGTACATTGCCATATTAGCGTAATAGTATAACGGCTAGCCACTGAACAAATAATTCCATAAACAATCATTGGACCACAATAACGAAGATATTAACAGAGAACGTTATATATGTTTAATACATTTTGACTAATATTTTCTCCTCTAATAATATAATTGTATTTTAAATAGATTTTACCAAGAAAATTCTATGTTTACAATTAGACTAAGAAAATCGCTAACGATATATGGAAGATGTTTGATATAAAAGTCGATTTCGGATTAACTTCCGAAAACGCTGAGCGCCCAATTTTCATGAATTTTGACAGAAATACTCTAAATGGCGTCAAATGAATACCCTTAAATGGATTTTCACCGACAAAGAAGTTATTACGCGTGAAAATTCGTGCGCCCCTAAGTAGGAGGGAGGTGCAGGGGTGAAAGTCGCTTCGCGTAGAAATCACGCTCTCTTAGGCAGGGGAGAGGTGAGATGGAAGTCACTTCGCGTGGAAGTCGCGCGCCCCTGAACTTCTATAACTTCATTCAAACATTTTTGGCATTAAACTTCTTTGTCGGTAGAAATCCATTTAAGGGCATCTATTTGACGTCATTTAGGGTATTTCTGCCAAAATTTATGACAATCATGCACTTGACATTTTCGGAAGTCCACCCGTCGATTTCTGTAGCTTTAATATTAATTATTAGTCGTGAAGAGAAGATTACCGCAAATAAAATCGTTTATTAATCACCAAATAATGCACACACAAATGGTGGCTCCGTTATGGAATCGTTGCATGTACAGGTTTCCAATACAACCAGATAATGGCGTTTCGCCGAAATATAAATCTCTCGTTTGGTTTTGTTCGCATAAATAACCGATAATTAATAACAACCGTTAAGTTGAATTCTCCCACTCTCATAATTTTTGTACCTATAAATATATTTTTAATTCCTATTTCATGCAAAAATTTAAAAAGTACACCATTAAGTAATATTACCTAATTGAAAAAAAAAAAAAAGATAGAGAATTGTTTCGGGTGACTCCAGTATTTACGTGTTTATTTAACTTAAACACAATAAATAATATTTGATAAATTACCACAATAAGTATAATATATTATACATATATTGGAATTATATCGTAATTTAAAAATGCTACAGTTCAGTTTTGCACAATTTGTTAAGCGTTTATTAAATTTGATTATAATCTTAGAGATTTATTAATTGTAAGATTTCATTTTAGTTTATTACGTTTTATCTGAAAGTTTGTGATTAAATAACTATAGTTCTTCATTTAACTTCAGTTTGAATTATTTTAATCTTTACATATCGAAACTTAATCAGATCCAACTTGAAACTTCACTTTTTTAATCCCTTCACTGTTATATCTAAGAAAAAAAAGAATCAGAATCTTGTTTATCTTCATCTTTTAGTATATGAGATTTTAAATTTAATTAAAAAAATTTGTGATTGAACGTCACAAAGTGATAACTAACTTATCGGAAATTAATTATTTTTGCTTTATACCTTTGGCTCTAATAATTTTTATTATAAAATAAAATTGAAGGTAGGTATATAAAATAAAGAATCGCACAATTACGTAGTAGTAGATTAAATTTTATTCAATCTAAACAAATCCACTGAACCGTGACGAATCTTAATAAGACTGAAAAAAAGCAGTAAAACCCTTTCTCTCTCAGCGCGACCAACCTTCACTAACTTGATAGACGCTACGGCGCCCATCATTGTGAATAAATAACGACGAAGTTCGATCCTGCGCAACCCTCAAAGAACTGAAATCCGATAGAGAACGCAGAACAATGAGGATAGATCGCCCAATCGCGGAATACATTTAAGTACAGCTGCGTGTACGATGTACGGGCAGTAAACAACGTTTGGAGGTAACTTCCGCGCGAAGGATGAGGGGTGAACTTCGGAGATTGAAGAAATGGCAAGGACAGCGAGAGAAATAAAAGTCGAAAGCTTCAGCGAGCGAGACGAAGCTGTGAGGGAAATAAAAAGGAATTGTCATCGTCTGGGTGGCTGCAACCAGTCTTGTAACCGCGTCATTCGTAGATGCTCTCTTCCTCCCTCCTTCACTTTTCCTTTTTACCCTTCTCACAAATCTCCCTTCTTCCTACCGCGCTCTTTACAACCACTGTCATTTGTTTTTACGTTTACTTCTTGTCGTTCCTGAAAATCCTCCGCGAGATCTGTCGCACTGCGAGATTTCATCGAGAAAACGGGAGAGATAGAACTCCCGCGGAAACAATTATAAAGCTCCGCAGGCGCTCGTGAAATGTATGATCTATCTATCATAACGTGAATATTTATTAAAGTTATATAGGGTTTTAATTGTAACTGTTACATAGTACGCATCTCGTATAAAAGAACACGGAGGAAAATGGTTGAGTAATTTTTACCTAATATAAGACTAGTAAAAACATTCCGGTTATTTTTGCCGAATTTGTGTGTATGTGTGACAAACTTTACTTGCTTAAAAATGAAAATATTAGAAAAGTAAAAAAAAGAACATTACAGTAAATTCATTTATGTGATTATACCATGTAAATCACACTATGCTTAAAACTGTAAATAACTTTCAAAATTTACTTTACGAAATGTGTAAAATCTATTTTAAAAAATCCTTTCAATTTGCTGTATGCTCATTCACCAGGTAAAGTAAATTTTAGGCAGCTATCTTTATATAAACCTGCCAATTCCATACAATTTACTAGAATTCTAGCACATATTACTGTACATCTTTTTCCATGCATAAAATCAATAAATGTTACAATAACAGGTTTGCATAGTTTTTACTGTTTGAAAAAAAAAATAGTTTATCATAGTTTTTGATACACTGAATTCGAATCGTAAATGAAAATGTTCTTTATTATATCACGTTTTTGAAAAAAAAAAAAAAAAAAAAAAAAACAATTGAAACGCCAAATAAACGCGTTTTCGGCTATTTTTTTAAATTTTGTAGCTGACGAATCAGATATGCAAGAAATTTTGAAAAGATCTTAAATTAGTGTTTGAATATTATATACATTTAATATAAAAACATCGAATCTTTTACAGCCGATAACGGACCTCTGGCGCGTTTTGTTTTTACTGTTTTTAGGAGTGGATGTAGTCACACACTGTTAAATATACCGATTACTTCATGCAGTCCCCATGCACGATACGCAGTAAAATTACATAAAATTTCACATTTAGTAAAAATTTTACAATACATGTAACTTACATAATTCTTTTGTATAATTGTACAATCAATTTTTTGTAAAATTATGTTTCAAAAACTGTTTAAACAAATGGAGAAAAATGTTTTTATTACAAAAGAGCATTTTCAGTCCCATGTATTAAATCTACTAATAAAATTTTTATTATTTACTATGATATTTTGTATTGGAACTATATTAGGCAATTGTTTTACTTGACATTGTACAATTACATCCCTAATACCGATATATCTATAGCAATAAATACGCTAGCTGTAAAAAGTTCAATATTTTAATATTTTAAAGTAAATTTAAGTCCTTTTCAAATCTTTAGCGTATTTATCAGCGGATATATCAGCTACAAAAATTTATTTTTCAAACGATTGAACCTCATTTTTCTCAAAAACATTGTGTGATGGGTTTTAATTACAGATTAAGCGTATCAAAAGCTATATGAAACTACTCTTTTTTCCAAACAGCACAAAAAAACTTAAATTTTGCAAATTTGGGTACTCTACGTAATTCCGTAAATAGAATAAAATAATTAATAAAGCAGAACTATATAAACTGAAATCGTGCACATAATTAACTTTTATCACAATTTTAAACAAATAAAACTGATACCATTACACACAAACACATTCGAAAATTCAAATTATAAGATTATATAATATGTGTAATTTAGATTACACTTTTTAAGTCAAAAGTAGCCTATTTATCTTTTATCAATTCTCTTTTTCTTTATCTACAATATTTTTGAATCGCTATGAAGAATACAAGTTACTTACGCAGCGTCAGATTGGAAGGATTCACGATTGTCGAGCAGACTCTGAAAAGTCCCAGCTTGAATTTCACGCTGACTGCAGAATTCTTAGATACGTCCGGCACGGCAAGCTTTTCCTCAGTGTGTAGCCAGGTTGGACCCGAAAGAGCAACGCCGAGAGCCGCCAGCGCGGCGAGGCCGCATACGACGCCGCATCCGGTCAACCTGATACCACCTGGACCACCTGAGCAGCACATCTCGTTTTCCAAATGATCTTCAGAATAACATCGTCAGCGAATCACCTCCTTGACGCAAGGACGCTCTTCGATTCGCCGCTCCGTCCTGCATGACCTCGAAGTCTTCTGCTGTACCTCGACGTGCTCGCCAGAATTTTACTCGACTTTTTTTCTGAGCAATCAAAAGAACAACGTGGAACTTTAGAAAACTTGAGAGCAATTCTTATGTTGTCTCTTCTTTCATTTGTAGTTTTAACACGCTCGTATTATCTCCGAGAAATCTTATGCTTCCTCGTGACTACTTTCGAATCCGTTAATAAATTCAGTTTTCTTTTAGTAAAAAAAAATTGAACTGAAAATTAGAATACATTGAGAAAAATGTTTTGATTACACTATCAAGAACTGCGAAATGCATTCTAATCCATAGACTTCTGTATAGAGTGACTGAATGAGGCACCTAACTTCCATACTTAGAAAAAGTTGTAAATTATAAATTTTTGTATAAAAAAATAGTTATACAAAAGTTGCATAACTTCGGAGTCATTACATACTATCTTTTTTAAAGTGGAGGAGTTTAAAAAATTTCGAGATCAACTTTGTTTTTAATGAAGCGTCATATTTTTTGTTCCCCAGATAAAAGGTATGTTTTTATAAATAATTTTGCAAATTAACAAGGAAATGAAAATTTAATATCTTAATTAAGATAAATGAATGTATATCGTGAGATAAATATGTACAGATCGACGATATTATTCGTATTAAATTGAATAACAGATGAGAATAGCTTATTCAAATTAATAAGCATTACTTAAAAATACAGTTAAAATATAGTTAACTTTTATTCATCTTATAATATTTATCTAAAATTCTAAGATATATTTATTTCTAACTTCGTGTTAATTTTTGTTTCCTCGAATATCTCTTTATCTATTAGTTTAGATCAACCAATAATAATACATTCAAACACAAAATTAAACATACCTTCTAATAGTGGCATAACAAATATTACATTCAATTTTTAAAAATAAAGTTAACTTTGAAATTTTTTGATCACTTCTTATAAAAAAATGTATACATTATGTAATAATCTCCTTAAATTAAGTTATGCAACTTTTGTATGTAACTTATAATTCATATCTCGAAGCATACAAGTTTAGTGCCTTAACCTAGATATGTATAATTACACTAGACTCCTATCATATATTTTATAATAAAGCTATGTTGTTATATTTAATGTAGGATAAAAGTCATATGCAAGGTGCAAAATTTCAACGTATGCAACAAGTATAAAACACATCCCAGATATTTTTCAATATTTTTATTTAAAATCAACAGTATTACTTTTTATTTATTTTGATTTAACTTCATGTATTCATACTGTACACTTCATATTATCCCACAATAAATATGGCTATCAGCATCATATTTTGAACGTGAACTCATTAAGTGTTAGGGTAATATACAAGTATTCCGATACAAGTGTTTCGATCATACTAATTAAAATTCTATTATAATTATCATGATTGAGAATTTCTGGTTAACTAAACTAAAATGTTTGATAGATTTAACTGCAATAAGTACTTAATTTCTGCTTTTTTAATCAAATCATCAAATTTCCAATTTATACAATCAAATTTTATTCTCCGTGTGACTTACTTTCTTCTCTTAATTTCTAAAATCGCATCTAACAGGAGCCTGCAGAGGATTTCGGAAAAGAGAAGTTTTCAAGAATAATGTATGTATCTATACGTTGGTATCAGAAATGCGTGGAAAAGGAATGCGCAAAAACTGTGCAAAAAAGAAACGCTAAATTCTTGCGAGAGACGGCCGTTAATGGATTTCGCGTTATGCGAGGAAACCATTAAAAACGCACATTTACTCGCTCCCTCGAAGAAATTAATTCCGATTGCCCTTATCGTGCGCGGCTCGAAAAAAAGCTCGTGGGAGCAGAGGAGGCCATTATCGCCGTCGCGTTTTTTCGCGATCGGGGGATGGATGGCAGGGAGAATCTTTTCAACTTTTCTGATTTTTTCTTTCTCTCTTCCATGAAAGCCCGGGGAGACCAGACTTCGTGTTCTCATACGCGTGTGTAATCATTTTTCCTATAAAAAAAGAACGAGGGTTTCCCAAATGAAACTTCACGGATCTCTAATCGTGAACGAAACTATGTTCTCCATCCAGGAATCTAAAAGAAAAAACTTCTTGCACGTTCTCGTGCGTAACTTTTAAATTAGAATCGGTGAAGGGTGCGTACCAATGTTTGAACGTTATCCGACTTCGGCGCCGCAACTTGAAACCAGCGAAAACATACTTCCGATTTGTGTGCGCCAATAAAAATCGCCTACCCGCACTGACAATGAAATAATAGCAATAATTGCTTCCTGACTCGAGCTCGGAACGAGCGGTGAGCCGCGAAAAAAAAAGTAACGTTTTGTAGCACAATGTATATATATATATATATATATATATATCTTCTATATCGACGCGGTTCGTTTAGGCGCGCGTGCGATTTATATCCGCTGCAGATGGCAGCTGCAATTACAGCGTCATTCTTTCGCTCCAAACTAATTAATTGAAAAACGGCGTACCTCATCCGCCGCGCTAGCATTTCCCAGAGGGCCCTCGACAGATTTCCGGTCTTGTTAGGAAGGAGTTTCGAGTGCTGCTTAAGTCTGTTCTACGTCTTTTTCTCCGCTCGCCCGCCACCCACTTTCTCATCTCCCCTCTCCCGTCAACGCTCCATTCTGCGAATCACGTAATTAAAAGTTCGAACCGACCACGATTTACGCTTGACGGAAACCTTCCAGTCCTCCTCCGACATTTCTCGTACTACGTAATCCAAAGAAGAGACAAGGGCCTGGCAGTGTGCTTACTTTCTTTTTCTTTTTCTAATTACCTCTCTTGAGAACTTTGGCCGTCCGAGAGTCCAGAAATTCCATAGCGGAATTTCTGCACTCTCTCTTTCTGTCCTCCTTTCTTTTTTCTTCATTTTCTCTTTCTTGTAACTCTAGGGAGTAATAGAAAAAAGTCCTGGCACTATAAAAGCTTTTTGTCAATCCCCTCCTAGTCCATTCACAGCGCGCGTAAACAATACGTGTGTGTCATGCCTATTTAATTTTTTTTTTTTAAATTAAATATGTCGAAAAAAACAAAAGATAGAGAATATCGAGGGTAATTAAAGGATCCTAAAGTCGTTTGTATCACCGACTAAATCATATAATTTTTGTATTGCAAATATATACTTTTTTTGTCATTCACAGAAAACCCTTTTCCAGGATTAAAACATATGCATTAACATGTGTCTTTAAAGTAGAATCTATGCTGAAAATGTTAACAATACTGTTAGCAATACTTTTTCAATACTCAAAATAAATGATGATAATTGGCTAGTATTATATAAGTAATAAATTTCTAATTATAACATTATCTGCGTTATAAATTATTCTATTATAAAAATATTGAAAACTTTTGTAGTACTAGTCAATTTAACTTTAACACAAAAATGTAACTTGAAAGATTAAACAACCCAATTTAGCAAACTAATTTATCGTGTTTTAATTTGAATAGCAAGACTTGATAGAAAGATAAATTTTTAAGCAATGCTAAAATCGCTTGAGTTATTGCATTTTCAAATATTAAATATTATATATATATGTATCTATATATAGAATTATATCTACTAAACCTCGCGCATGTTAAAGATGTATTTATAAAAGGAATATTGTTATATTAACTTTACAATAATCGCTGTTATCATCACATTCGTCAATTATAACAATGTTTTCAAGGATAAAAAATATAGTTAAAACGGTGAAATAAATTGGCTCTAGTACCTCGCCGTTCTCGCCAACTGGTTTGAAAACGCATTCCATCGACACTTCCCGCGACCACCCTGCCAACCCGGATCTGTTTTATTGCGGACGCATTCCAGTGTAGGAACATCCGACCGAACCGAACATCAGGGGCGCGGCGATCATCGATAAAAATGGCTGTCTCGTTGCGGAAGCGGCATACGCGAGCATGCGTTTGCTTATTTTTCTTTTTTTTTTATCCCTCCATTCTCTATATGTAATGGCGAGTCGCGCGTCCGCGATGTTCTTGCGGTCCGTCACGTTAAAGCTGAGCTTTCCAGAACTACAGAACAGCAAGACGAAATGAATAGATGGATAAGAGATGAGCGAACATTGAGCGAACTCGGGCGAGGGGAAGTCATAAGAATATTCAGATCGTACTGCGAAGCCTCGGTTTAAACTTATTGTTAGTTCCGCTTGGCTCAAACTACAGTGTCGGTTGCCTGAATGTGTCTTGAAATTACACACGAGAAATAAGTCTGTATTGTCGATTTGTAACTAAGCAAAAGTCATCATGAGATTAAACTGACGTTAAAATAACTCTTAAATGATTATTAAAAGTCGTGCACTTTTCAATCGGATACGAATCATTTTAATATCATTTCGACGTTATGTGATCTATTATTCTGGTATGTACAGTTTGTCTGAGAGAAAGCAATCTTATATTTACTGGGCTTGATATACGAGTAGTATAACTGCTTCACAAAGTATATATACGTTTTCCCTGAAGTTTTCTGTTCATAAATGCTCAAATTCTTTTTATTGCATTTGCATCAGGAAATCATACCGGCCAGTCCAACGTCATAATGTCATTTTCGACCTTTCGACTGATACAACGAGATATAATCAACAACAATAGAGAGAGATTGGATGACATGCTAGGCAACAACGAAATGAACCATTAAATATACAATTGTAAGGTAAAATGGGGCTATTTAATTTGAATTTTAAACATACAAAAATTTGCAAAAAAATGTTTCACATACCAAATAACACAACACAACACATTTCAAATATAGTTGATTTCTTACTGAACATAAGGTATCCTCTTAAAACATAAAAATAAACATGCAATAAAGGAAAGCAAGTATCTAATCAACTAAAGGACTACGAGACAAAGCAAGTTTTTTTTATTAATACAAAACTGATACGTACTAAACAGATCCTTTGATCTAAACATGTAGTCATTATTAATGTGACAAATCGGACAAATGATATTAAAGCGGTACATAAAGTAAAAGTCCTATAATATTTAGGAATGTAACATTTAAGCTCTTTTACGTTAGATAGTTGAAAATTTTCACAAATTCTTTTTGGGTACATGACAGATTCATAAAGTGAGAAAACAAATGTTTCAACTTGTAATTTTCTATATGTAAAAGTTACTAAATTCATATGAGCTAAACAATTATAAAAACCTTTTGAAAGTAGAGATTTCAAGCTTTAAAATCTTTTCTTAAATTTAAATTTTGTTCAGTTTTGACGATGATATTGTATATGTAGTTTTCAGCTAACAAAAAACCGCAGAACATTTCTCCATCTAAATAATTATTTTTAATAATGTAACTCGTATATTTTTTTTATTCTTATAAACTTTCTTGACAATATGTAGGTTAATGTTGCGGGACAAACTGTACATTTAAAATTCTTGAGAGATAAGAGAATTTTTAGGCTGGGTTCACAACCTCGTTTTAAGAGGCCCTAAACCAAAAAAGTCGTAAGAAATTGACCAATCACAGTCGATTATTTTTCTCACATTCAACTATGATTAATTTCTTATTGCTTTACGGCTTAGGGCCTCTTAAAGTGAAGTTGTGGACCCAGCCTTATACTTAAAATTTCTCTAAATTTGGTATCAACATAAACAAATAAACAAACGACGCAATTTAGAATTCAACGCGATTGTGTTACACCCCCTTACACCTGTATGAAACTATCATTAACGAATGATAGCGAGATACGCATACAGCCGTGCTAATTAAGCACGATCCAGACACAGCTCGGTTACGGCCGAACAAAAGTTACCGTAAAATCGTGCGAGGGCGAATAGCTGGGTACGTCGGCGCGAGACGATTTTTTTTTTTCAATTTCACGTCACGGTGACGAGCGATTTCCGCGTCCGCGGCCTCTAATCAAACCCAATGCGACGCGACGACGAGAAAGAGAACGTTCGTTAAAATCTCGTCTAAAATTCGCGGCTGGCTTTCGACGAAGTAATTTCGGTGGTGTCGCCCCGCATATTTCCCCGGGAGACCCGTGGGAAATTACAAATTACACGTTTTTCAATTAAAAAACGGCAAGTTGCGTTTCCCGTTGGGAGATGCCGGCGCGACGTAGAAATTTCGGATCCTTGATTGCAATCGAGAAATTGAGGGAAAGGGAGGGAGAGAGAGAGAAATAATAAGACAAATAGAATGAATGAGAATGAAGGGAAAGAAAAAAAGAGAAAAAGGGAGGGGAGAGAGAGAAAGAGAGAGAGAGTAGAAGGATAGAAGAGAAGGGAGGAGAGAGAGAGAGAGAGAGAGAAGAATGCAATTTAAAACGATTGCGTCGCGCGGAAAAATATTTGTTTCGTGCAAAACAATTCCCGTCGCGCGGGAAAATATTTACTTTGCATTAGAACGATTTTGCGGTGGACGAATGTTTCAACGTTTCCGAGGGGCACGCAGTAGTTTTTTAAATACCACGTTAGAGGATACATTGTCCGCGTAATGTAGATTTGTTGTACGCATGCACACCGAACATTCTCGTGGACCGTGTAATTTTTTATAATAGAATATATTTATTCTAGACTCATTGCGGTACCGCAAATAAACATTCGCTGTTTAACAGTAGGTGAAATTATATTTTGGGGAATACAGCTTTCTATTTTTTTTGTATTAATTGCGCGTCATTAAAAGAAACGAATGCACTACGCCGCCGTTGAGGAAACATTTAAAACGGGATAGAGCGAGAAGCGTTGAAAACGGGATTGAAAATGTGCGGTTCGGCGGCACATTCGTAATTCAAACCGTCCTGTACATCTCTTTGAAGTCATTACCGACGTGTCAGTGTCAGACGATCGTCCCTCCGAGCAAAAAAAGCGGAGAGCATCGTGCGCGACATTTTTCTACTGTCACGAGCGACTGCTCGTCCCAAATCCTGGACAGAATCATAGAGTCCTGGTGAATAGCGACATGGACCAGATGTGCCCCAACTTTCACGATTATGTAAGAAAATCCAATGTTTCTAATATATCTGAAGGTGCTGACGTCTAGTGACTTAAGTATATGTAAACAGAGACAACAAATTTTAATCAACAAGTACAATAACAGGAGTTTTTTGTAGGATATTTTTACATTGAAAAGACTTTATCGTCAAATCAATATTTACTTGATATAAAAGCTGTACAATCTGTATAGTGATTCACAGACTAGTAGTTTGTACGGAGAAACAATGTAAAGTTTTTAGAATTGGACTAGACGTCTAATTAAAACGCTATTTGTTATACAAAAATTTATACATGTGTATAAGATATTGTTGTAATAGTATGCAGTTATGTATCAATGACACGTCAGTCGTCTGAGTCCTACTTAATCGGTAAAACAGACGTTTTTAAAAGGAATTTATAGTGAGAAAATAATAGATTTAAACAATTGTGATCTTTTTTTTATCGTTTCTATGTTTAAAATGGTGTTTATATAATTCTCAATAAAATACCGGATTTCCAAAAAAATTTTATAGAAATTCGCCATTCTGTTACGAGTTCTAATAGCCCCCTCGCCCCCTAGTTCTAACGATTTTCCTTAATAAGCTAAATGTTCTAAAATCAATATCTAACAGGTTCTAGGACTTTAAAGTTTCAACTTTGAAATTTTTCCAAGTCCATACTGGTAAATTCTTTTTACTGGTGAAATTCGGTTTTATTGAGAGTTCTGATAGCACCCCCCCCCCCTAAGAGTCCTATCGATTGTCTTATATGGACCAAATCGCTAAAATAAAAGATAAAGAAGTTATAGGCCTTCAAAGTTTCGGAGTCGTGAGGTTACCCCCCTCCCCCTCCCCCCGATACTTCAAATATTTTCACCACTTTAATCTACGGAACTCCTTTTAAAACTGACATAAAATTTTAGAACTGTTAGAGGAGTAATCAGAACTCCACTTATTTTTTCCAAATTTTGAAAGAGTAGGGCCAGTTTCACAAACGTGGTTATAAACTATAAGTAGATTATACATGAAGAAACAACGTCGATCGAAATCTTGAAATTAGACTTACAATTAGACGTTTAATTAAAATGCTATCGTTTTACGGAAGTTTATGTGTATGTATACGCGCGACATTGATGTAGTAATATATAAATATGTGTCGATGTGTTGCATTTTATCGATAAAACAGCGATTCCGTCGAAGTTCTTTACTTTAGGATCCCTTTAACGATGTTTTACCAGTTTTAGAGAGTTTTAGAAAGCTTCGATGAAAAAGAGAAAGTTGAAGATAGATGAAGTCCGTATGTTCACCTGAATTCAATTTAATAATTAAAACCTTTTGTTTCGTACTCTGTGAATGCCTCTTTATCGATTATATATAACTCACGACTATTCACTTGGAACTCAAATTGGGTATAGTTTTTTATTGGCTAGATTTAATGTTAAAAAATTATACTGGTTTATAAAGTTTTATTTATTAACACCTGAGTGATTTCTATGTGTATTTTATTCCGTAAATAGAAAAAAAATTGAAAATTGTTTTTTGTAGTTGCGTTTCGAGTTCGGAAAACCAATTCGGCGCACAATTCGATAGACTATAAACATGGTATATAAATTCATATGAAATTATTTAAAGTACTTAAGCTCTACTTAAGCTCCTTCAACTAATCGGTATAGACATTGCTTCGTACTTATTGTAAATTTACAGAGTTTTTAAAAAATAAATTCCTTTCTCTGAATTTGTGGTGTGATAAAATTTTCTTAATTTTATATCTTCTTAATTTTCTTATCCATATCTTATCCTTTAAAACTAGTAAAAGTACATAAGAATCACCATTCAGATGTTAAGAAACAGAAATCTCGTAAATCAGTGTAATATGAAAAAGATATTTGTCTTTCCCTAATGGATTTCCGATTCATAAAGGCAGGTCACAGTACCATGTATAGAAAAGATTTGACTAAAGATAAAATAGAGATCATGATGAAAAGTGTTTTGAATATACCAATAAGTACACACAAAATGCATCTAATAAGAATTATGATTATTGTAAATTTCCAGTTATCTCCACTAAAACATTTCATGTATATTGCTATAAGTATCTAAATTGAAATTTCTAGCTGAATCTACCAAATATCCAATTCATACTACTAGATATTTTTTCATGAAGTCTGCAAGAACAAAAAAATACAAAAATTATTAAAATATATATTTACATCATGTACGAAAAATTAAATATTAAAATTATTGATAACAAAATGTATAAAATAATACAAAGTTGGCAAAATTCGAGTTAAAAGCAGATAGGTAAAGATTTTAATATGTTCAATCCAAATGAGAATAGATATACAGAAATGTTTCATATTGGTTTTTAATATCTGAAATTGTTACATAGATATCAAATTTTTACAGATATGGTGATTGTCTAATGTTTTAAAATTAGATATTTTGAGAGTTTAAGGAATTAAAATTCTAAATATGTGTGAAAGAATCTAAAAAAAATGAGAACGTAAAATAAATCTCTTATATTATTCAGTTGTTTGTAAATAATCTTTTCTTTTTTTTTCAAAAAAATCAGAAGAGTGACGTAATTTTAAGATCGCAAATCTCAGAAAAAGAATTTAGAGAGGTGAAGAAAAAAAACTATCGTACGTGGTTAAGTATGGAAAAAGAGTTCCAGACAAATCTATAAAGATAGACCCGAAAACTGCAAACAGTTGGTAAATATTTGAGAGAAACTGAGGCAAACGATTCAGTATAAAGTCGGACGATTAACCAATATTTAAAGAAAACGAATCACACAATGCCAAGGATTTTCCGGTTCAAAACACAAACAGAAACTGTGAAAATCATAATCGTGTAGATCTAGCAATGCAAACTTATTTACAAAAGCATCCTTAGCAAATGTTTTTAGATTCTGCCCATCTTTTAACACTAATTCGTAATATATTATGTAACAGACTTTCTATTTATAATAAACCATTATCTAAGCTTAAGCCCTAAGCCGTAAGAAATTGACCAATTATAGTCGATTATTCTCCTCACATTCAACTATAACTGATCAATTTCTTACGACTAGAGACTTAAAGCTTAAGTATAATGGCTTATTGTATAGATACTGTGCGTAACAATAACGGGTAACAACTTATATTAACAATAGGATTATTCTTTATGGTCAAACTTTCCGAGCTTTGCGCATTACTACAGTACGGAATTACTGAAATATCATCGCAAGCCGAGCACGTTGCAGACATTGTGGATAATAAAGAGTGTAAGGCTTAGAAAAGAATATGGTCCTGTATGCAGGAAGGGAAAAATTCATATTTATCTTCGAAGATTTCGGGCGAAGACGCAGCTCAAACATTTATCATTTCTTAATGTTAATATTAGTAATCCACATTTAATAAATAATACAATTCCAAAATCAGAATTATCTTCGATAACGAAATTTGGTAAAAATATTCAATTTCGGCGCGGACAATCGGAGAATATACGAGCTTACAAAGAAAAGCAATGTTGTTACAGGAATTCAAACCCACCTCCAAAAGTGTAATACGAAGTCACTTTGAACGTGGCTTTTCAGGCTCAACCGATCTTAATGATATCCATGTTGCTCATTATTTTTGCTCACGATTTAGAGTGCGTTCACTAATGTGTTCAGGAGCGAAGGACGCGCTCGGTTGTTGTCGCGATGTTCATTACAAGTAACACACGCGCACGCCCACACACATGTCTTCCAAGAGTAATGCGAGAAATGTCTCTGATCTTCGGATAGCCATGACGTCGAGCGCGAATTATCTACCGATCGTTGAACTCAACATTCAGTGATGATGCGAGAAGTACAAAGCTGCCGCGTTCGATCCACACGACGGCTGGAGGCGTACTGACACTACTAGCCCTTCGTAAACGTGCGCCTCCACCGAACGAGGGGTGGCGAACGTCGCGACGGCAGCGGAAGAGGGCGGAAATGGCGCCGGGAGGGTGAGTGTGACTGAACCAAGAGGGTGTGTGTCTCGCCGTGTTTCTATATCGTCGTGATTTTTTACGATTATTTTGCACTATTTCCGTCCAGAAGAGCATTTCAAATTATTCAATTTTATTTTTTACTTCGTGTATACTGTAAAACAATCTAGAATACCAGATGTATTTCTAATAAGGATAAAACAACATTTCGAAACTAATTTCATATATCTGACTTTTTAGAAATAGTATTACTAAAAATATATCAAACCTCCTTCACGGCTTTTCCAAGAAATTTCAAATTTTACATAATTGAAAAATTTATGTTAAAGGAAGGAGTTTAAAAATAGTCGATTAATTTTAGCTGTGGATGCGCGGACACCTTGGAAACTTATATCATAAAGTTATCATTTTGAAAGTTTGTTTATAAAAGGTTATTTACCCAGAACAGTTTAGGAAACATTATAGGTATATTTATGGAATTAGTATATGTATAGTATAAACGTAGTATATTAAATGTATATGACGTGGTTATAACATAAGTAAACAATAGGTATGTAACACATTTATCAATTTAAGAAATAATGCAGCATGTAAGGAAGATTCATAATCCAGAGGTCCCAAGTTCGAATCCTACTAAGGTATGTTCCAATAAAAAAACATGATATTTATATTATATATTTAAATAAAGTATTTACGGAAGAGAACTAAATGTAATAGATTCAACGTATATCAATTCCATGTAATTTTGGTTCCGATGATATTAAATTTATCAAATACAATTTGAATTGGTTAGAAAATTATATTTAAAAAATGAATACATGTATGTATACGACGTTTATTAGCTGTATATCACAACAAAAAATATTGGAATTGACATTTTGACGTTGTATCTATTACGTTTAGACTTCCGCGTAAATACCTGATTTGAACGTGTAATATATACCATATTGTGTTTATTGTGTATTTCTTAAAAGAAATTAAAATTTAATCAATTTTCTTTAAACAAATTTTATTTAATCTTAATGATTTATATTTACCAGAGTTAAATATGTTGGGCCATATATGCTTCATTGGAATTGAAAGAGTTAATTAATGCATACGTTTCAACACATTTAGAGTATTTTCCGTTGGGTGTTTCGAACATCTGAGAAGTACTTAGAATTAACTATTAAAAGAGAGCTAGAAGCATCTTGTATTTAAATATAATACTCGAGAAGATAATCATTTAATGTAATCGTGAGTCCCTAAAATCTTTATAGAATTCATATGAAAAATCCATAATCCAATAATTACATGTACAATTACGAGAAATCATCGTGTAATATGTATTAGATAAAATCGTTTATTTTACCAAATGACTTCATATACTTATGTATAGCGAAGAAAATGATCAGTTGAAATTATACTATGAAATCATTTAATTTGTAAAACAATATTTTAACTTGTAGTTATCCCCTTAATAATATACTTATTATTAACCGATTTTAGAGGACTAATTTTAGAAAGTATACGAAAGAAAGAGATGGAAGAGAGCAATGTCACATAGATTGTATCGTAAGGAAGAAAAATTTTCGAGTAAACGGAAGCTACACCGGGGGAAATTTAGGACGGTGTAATAAAATAACGCGTCGAAATGTAAGCAAAGATGTATATGCCCCGGGGGGTTGCCCTTCTTCTTTCCACTGTACTTGTCTTCGTATTCTGCAAAATCGAGGAGCGCCATTAGAATGCGTTATTATCGATGATCCGACATTTGTAATTATTATTGCGCGATAAAATTTTGCTCGCAAAATTATGCACGTCGAAACACCGCGCCGTTCGTATCTGAATTTCAATACAGTCGTTCCAAAAGAAAGCCAATCCCAGAAAACCACCCTATTTCAAATTATTTTATCATCATAGATTATAGACATTTAATGCTGCACACAGAGTTCCGTGAAAGGCTGTTCACTTTCTTCTAATTTTTTAGAAAAATGTTCACAGTACATTTTTTTTCATTTTATTCCTATACAATATTCTTCAACATATAATAATTTCTTTTTTAATTAACAGTATATTCATGACATTAACAAATAGATGTAGGTTTTTGTATTGAAATGAGAGTTTAAATAATTTTCGTTAAAATAAATAAGAAGAACAACATTCCCTCATTTCTATTGGATTGGAATTTGTTATACGCATTTCAATTATTTATTTCAAGTCAGACAAATAAAATAGCCAACTTAATAATAATAATTAAAATGTTCACACAAATATTTAAATATGAATAAAATTCCGTTATTAAACAGCTATTTTCGATGGCTTATAGTGTGCTTCACATCAAGCGCAAATTTCGACTCACAATCAGCACACGTAAATTTTCTTGTAATTGGCACGCTATCATGGATTTCCAATATAGGTTAAATAATTCCAGCAAAAACAAAGAGAAAAGTCATATTTATCATATAATTAATTTAATTTAACGTCAGTGCGTACATCATTTATTTAATTACTCACCCGCCAGCACTGATGTGTAACGTGATAACAGATATCGCAACGAATATATTGACAACCATCACGGTTTGCATCGCTAATTTATATGTGAAAGAGAGTTTGAGGTGAATAACACACTATTGCATTACAATATCCCCGTAAACTTTTGCTCCTCCTTATTCTGCATCGTCCTTTCAAACTCCGAGATCTTACTGACTGACAAGATATTGTTGTCTACATTCTTCTTTTCTAGATCTTTCTTTTACATTGGCTATCCTAAGATCTCTGGTCATTGAATCTTACCTGTCATCCATATGCAGCAGAATCTCCGATTATGAAATTATGAAATTTCAGAAACTCGCTACAGAAATAATGAAAAACGTAGAATTCCACTCAAAGGAAAACATAGTAGTAGCGACTATAAAGATAACAACTGTACAAATTTTCAATTTGCGTTTCAGGACCAAAAAATTAATTCACTGCGTAATTTAAGATAATATGTATATAAATTTATATAATATATACATATATAATTCACATTGAAGTATTTAAGTGATAAAAATCCAGCTTTGACCATTATAGGCCTTATAATTTGTATTCCTTATAGGTTGGTTTTATATATATAATTGTTACCTTTATAGTTCCTACCACTATACTTTTTTCTCTGAATTATAAGAAATCAGAATTATAATAAATAAAAAGAGACCTAAAAGTTTACAAACTGTACAAAATAATTATTTTGACAAAATGTCAACGAGTATATAAAAAATTGCTAAAAATTTTCAAATTTTACCGTTGCACGAATAAAAGATTAGCGAAAAAATGGTTGATAATTCGTCGATCAGAAGACAACAGAGTAAAGAATGTTCGGTAAACGTTATTAATTTCTGATGAGCAAATGATCGAGCGGAACTTCTTTAAGCTTCTTCTCTTGTAGAGTCAGAAGATTGGAGAATTAACTTCGGGGAATTTCCGGCCGCCCTCCAACGTATTAACAATTTAACGAGCCAACATCTGCAATGGCTATTATAGCGCAATTATAATGGAACGCGCGCATCGTGCATGCTAGTTTGGACCATGAGCGGCACAATATAATCCTACCCGGATCTAAGGATCACGAAAACCAAGGATTTGCATGTCATGAAGTTGAATTAAATGGAATTCTCGTTTGTTTTATGGTAGCAGCAAAATTGTTGCAAGAAGCTTGTTTAGAATAAATAAAATGCGATCTCCTTGATCATTATTCCACAATCTGCAATGGGAAACATGTATATGATCGCGAGGTTAACTTAAATCATGTTTTTATCTTAAATATTAATTAATAATTCCTTACTAAGAAAAAAACTGTTTGGTATTTGTAACTACAATTACATATCACCTACCATTATATGATTATATTTATTAGTATTAGTAATAATAACTATACAAGGTGAGGCATTTAAAACAGGTTACCTAAATAACTCGCTTGTTTTTAACAATAGAAGGAAAAGTATCAAACAAAAGTTGCTTGGTTTCGAGGGGCACATAATATGATGTCAATAATTGTTTTATAGGTAGAGGCGTAAAGGATAGATCTGTTTTCTTAAATGGAATGATATGGTCTTTTATTTACATTCTGATAGAGCATTTTAAGACAAATATAGTGACTTATAATTGAAAGTTATTCAAGATTACTATGTAAATGGAAACAAGATTATTAAATGGAAAATATTATATGTATAATAAAAAATAACTTGTGATATTTATTTGACAATTATTCCCTAATAACATCAACTACTTTATAAGAAAACTTTTTGCTATATTTTTAAAGATGAAAGATATTTTATATACCACTATTACTTTATTTTTATCAAAAAATGTGAAAAATTATAATTTAAATTTGAAATAGAAAACCGACGAAATGATAAATCTAATTAAGCATGAGAAATTTCTATTTTTGGTCGAAATAAACTTTAAATGCTTTATTAAATATTAAATCTCATAGAACTGTAACGTTATAACATACATGTAAGATACAATCAATGGGAAATAATGCCTTTAACGGTCTACCTGGATCTTAGGTGCTTGTATAATTTTGCGTGATTTTATATACTATGTAGGGGGGTACTGTATAATAGAACTTGCGTTTCAAAACCTAAAAATTGTTTTGGCGCACAGTTTAAAGAATTACATACGTATATAAGATTGCACGAAATTATACAAGCAACTAGACCGTCAAAGGCATTATTTCCTATTGGTTGGATTCTCAAATGCTTTAGTTATTCAGTGTGAATTTATATTCTCATTTCACAAACCGTGCGTTGAATTGCTTTTCCGGATTTGAAACGCATTTATGCACAAAACCAAAATAATTATATCACATATTAAATTGTACAAGCAAAAAAATGTAAAAGTACAAAGTTTTAAGAATCTAAATTGTACAAGCAAAAAAATGTAAAAGTACAAAGTTTTAAGAATCTAAATTTTAACATAACGAGGATCTGAAACTCCAAGAAGATGAAAATTCTGGTATTAATATTGAATTGGTGAATCTTACGTTTAATTTTAATTTATGATTCCGTAAATATTTAAATTACAAAATTCTTACATTTTCAAGTTTGAATCTCTAGAGCTTTTGCAGTCAATGCTACGTCAAGCTTTCGTGATGTTGAAATTTCTTAAAGGGGGGGGGGGGGTAAAAACTTTCTGAGTACATCGAAGAAGAAAATGTTAGAGATTGGAGAGAGCGACAGATCGAGCGACAGAGTTATAAAAAGTAGTAATTCGCGTGGGGTTCATAAAAATGTTTATCACTGTCAATAAAAGGGCTCCCTTGATGGTAACGTTGCTCGACGCTCCTTCCTTTGGGATGTCTTCTTCACAAAGAAGCTAAAAAGTAAGGACAAAAGAACCTCTGATTTCAACCGTGAAGCAATTGACGAAATATTCTCAGCTATTGTTATAACTTTTGCAAAGATTTTAATGCTTGAAATAAAACGGTTTAATTAATACGCTTAATGGTTCAAGAATTATTAACGATAGAATGTATAATAAATCATGTTGCAAAATGTACATTAGTTTCATTTATATTATGAATATATATATCAGTAATTGCGTTACTCATGTTAAATATATATAAATTAGTTTCTCTAACAATTAAACTATTTTAAATAAGCAAAAAGAGACTTATTCTATTAAAGTGGATTGACCAGATATGTTACAAATATTACGGTAAAAAATTTTTTATGTATGAATATATACATATGTATTAAATATGTATAAACATACAGACATTCTCAATAAAAATCCCAATTAATGTAGTCAGACCTTTTTCGATAAGTATACTCTCTCAAAAAAAATAAAATATAAATGAATATAATTTGGATACACAAAATTAAATTGGAATTAATTCAAATAAAAACAATAAAAGATAGTTATATCTTAACCGAAATTTTGGGATCCTTTTAATATTGGAGTCTCTGGTGTGATAGACCCTTTGCATCTCTCCTTTGCTCATAAAGAATCGTAATTGATATTGGTTGTTGTGTGCACAAGATTTGTGTCAGCAAGATTGAGATCGAAAAAGGAGACACAGTATATCTGTTTCTGTAGCTTGACTTCCGATAAGTTCTACGAAGAGCTCTTCAGCACGATCTTTGCCCGCAAACAAATCTTTCGATAAAAACCATAGATAGGATAAGTATCGGCTATTCGCAATGTCAACATCCGAACACTTATATAATCAACGGGACACACTGTATAGGTAATAGGTGTACACTCAGGCGTCGCTAAGCAGACGTGCAGCCGTGAATGATGGAGTGCGGATAAGTAGCATGAAACAAAAACGGTTCCAAACTTTAGGAAAGATACGCTACACAGTATAACGTCGACCATGTTGTAGAAAGGTATCGCGATGGGTACCTCGAAGAGCGCGCCCGTCGAGAAATATCCCCCCCGAGGTAACAAATTTTATAAACTCTCCATATCTATGATTTTGAAGTTTCGAAGAATAGCAAAGTCCCGGAAATTTAAACATCAGTCCCGAAGTTTGCAGTGTTCCGGAGGTACGGTGTACTTCTCGATGGTACCGAGTTCCCACAAAACGCAGTAAACGTACAAATCGTCAATGTGCTTTTGGTAAAACGGTTGGGTATTATTCCTTTTGGTACATATCGGATCTCCTAATATATAAGTGCGCCGTATTTCATCCAACGAAATGATTATTCATCCCGACTCACAACCCTCACTTCGCTCTCGATTTTTTACGAGCAATCATTTTGCGTTGAATCGACTGTCGCCCTGGAAGACCAATTTCGAAAATTACTCGCGGCGGATTGGGCGGTTTCGGTGTGGAACTATCCCCTACCCTGTGTCACCCCTTTCACGTCGTTGCCGAATTACCGACCCTACATCCTGTGAGTGACGTTATCACGCTGCATTTGGTGCATTTGATGCATCCGGTGGCCGAATTACGAGGATGTCTGGCCGAGACAGCCGAGTTAGTGCATTCGATATTCCATATTGCGTTTCTGCTTACCAACAGGTACGCCCCGTTGACTCGCCATTCGTATTCATCTCTCGGACGCAAAGAGCGATACGGAACGATCGACAAGTCACGGAAAATCCAATGACTAGATCCATAGTAAAATTCAATTGTAAAGTTTACATTCAGGAAAAACAGAAAGAGCACAAATACAAAAACTCGTTTTACATGAGAAAAAATTTACAAATATTTATTTAAAATTTTACAATTTCAAAATAAATTAAATAAATACAGATAAATTATCAGGTTGAAAGATATATGTGAAATATCTTATCGTTAGATTATATATTTTAATGTTTATTTAATAATTTCATTATATATTTACTATATTATATATTTAGATTTTCATATTAAAAAGAATATAGTTTTTCTTTATATTATAGTAATTAAAATTTATTTTCATAGATCTTTCTTTTGATTAATATGTACAAGGAAAGATGCCTAACTTTAGAAATATACTGGCTGTCTGAAATCACCCGTACATCCCTTTTATCTCGGAAAATTGAACGTTTTACTAGATATTTTGTATTTTGTCAAAATGTTGAAACTTTCAAGTCTTATAACTCAAAGAGTTCTTAATAAAAAAATTATGTTTTGGAAAGCTCCGCAAGATAAGCTACAAGAATATGCAATGAAAAATAAGGTGTACCATTTGAAAAAATCAACATGACTTTCATGCGAATTTTAAACAACTATTCTAGATCAAACTAATGATACCACCCTATGTACATCTCATGCAACTTTGGTCTGAAATGTACTCTTCTAAAATGCTCTATTTCCAAGATAAAAGAGGTGTAAAGTAGTATCAAACAAGCATAAATAGGTTTTGAGTCATGATGTTGTAGAATCAAAACTTTTTTTAAAATTTATTAATGTCATTCAAAAGTATCGACTTTTAACTTTAAAATGCATTTTGATTCGTTTTAATATGATTTTTCGTTTTTTAAGATTTTAATGTGAATGCTCTTTTGACGACTTTTTTGTGATACATATATTACACGTATTACCTACATGAGAAAAGCGCTATTCATATTGTCGTGAAATTGTATTAAAAGTTAATAGCCTCTTGATTTAGTGTCGCTACTGCAAAATTAATTAAAAATCGTTGTTTTTACTCTTTTGACGACATTTTCTCAAAATTGTAACATGAGCCGTTTTGATAACAGATTCGTATTTAGTAGACAAAATATACCAGAAATGACTATTCATGCTCGTGATAAGGAAAAGGTCCAATTTTGACTGTACAACTTTGTAACTTTTAAATTTCTGAGTTGGAGATTTTCTCTTATTAATTTATCCTCAACTCTCGGAACTGATATTAAGCAAAGATATGGTTTATGCAAGAACCAGAAATAGCGAAAGCTAAAGAATTTACCATAATTTAATTAATATTTTCAAAGAAATAATACTCCTATATAATAAAATCTTTTTAAAAAGAAACTAAAGAAGAAAATATCATTTGCACATAAAATTAATGATAAAAAATAATAAAAATTGAAAAGAAAAGAAAAAGGTAAAGAAAAAGAGAAATTATGCTACGTTATTGAAATATAATAACTTTAATAAGATTGGAAAACAAGATCGTTTATGTGAGTAAATCACCTAAATTCAAGAAGCGGCAAAACGATCAAAGTTAGATGTTGAACTAGTATATATACATATTTTTTAAATTAAATTTATTTCAGAATTATATGATTGCGCACCGTTACTATCCGCGCGGACTTTCAACACAATCCATCTGAAATATTAATAATCCCCCAAATTTTAATCTCAAAAACCTTTTGCATCACATGCAAAATAATAACTTTAAATTACAAATGCTTCGAAAAAAAATTATCCTTGAACAATAAGAAAAAAGAAACGGTACAAGTAATCTTTTTGAAAGATATTATTTCGACTTTGAGAAATTTCTATTTAAAATGTACAATTAACAGTACGTACCTACCGAAGAAAATCGCATGTAATTTTCGACACTAATTTCACAGTACTAAATCCCTTATTAAATTATCGACTGGTAGGCGCAAAGTCCATAGCATTTTCTGCTCGAGCGTGAAATACGTACACGCATATAGAGTCTCGGGTATACGCGTCATCCAAGCAGAATGGAATGCACGGCAATAGTAGACATTATAGGGATGCCAGCCCCGGCAGCATGTAAACGAATTTTCGCATCGCGTGCAGTTCTACGGGTATATTCCAACCATCTCCCGCGGAGCATCGAGTCAGCCTCGGCTCATTCCCGCATCCACCCTCATCTCACCCTTTCCTCGCATTTCTTGCGCCATCGTCTCACCTTTGCTACCTTCTCGAAAATTTCTCTCATTTTGCCCTCCCATGCTTTCTAATTAAATTACGCGAAAAATAATATGATGTGTAAATATTGTTCATGTATGTTTCTGTAATATTACACATTTCATAATATTCTCTTATTATACGAATAATATAATGTGCCTAAACAATAATTTTATTAATATTTTTCAAATATATATATATATATGTATCATATTAAAAATTATTAATAATACTAAATTAATAATTATTAATACAAAAAAAAATAAAATAAAAATAAAAAAATAAAAAAAAATAAAAATAATAATAAAAAAACGTTTGAAATTCTAATTAGTGTTATTGAGTCATATAAATGTTTATGTTATGACATAATATGAATTCCCTCGCGTGTGTGCACATATGTGTGACGTTATACGTAAAACATATTTCATTTGTACCTTTAAAATATTTGTGAAACGTTCCATATTTTTCGTCAAATGTTTTTGACAACTATTTCCGTCGGTATACAATTCAAAATATTTAAAAAATTTAAACATTAATTGATATATTTTATAAATAAAATAATAATAAAAATAACATTTTTCCAAATGCAATATCTTTATTACTATACCTATATATATATATATATACATATATATATATATATGTATATTGTAACAATCTCTGGTAAATTTACATAATGTCACACAACTCCGTGATATTTGCTGTTAAAATTGAAACGGAATAAAGGAGCAGGGAAAAGATGGATGAAAGAGCTCGTGCAAGGGAGTAAGTATATTTTGATCTGCGACGTCTCGGGATCTAATTTTATATCCATCTCTAAAGATGCTCTCTGAATAAAAATTCTGCGGTGTCGCAGTAGGCGTTTTAGATTTCCAATGGTAATGGCGATGCATTGCACACAGTACGTACATTATGCACATATACGACACATAAACATATCTGCCACATTCTCGATCGATGATCTTCATCTTTGATCTCCCATTGCAATACATATTATTTTCACTCGGCCTTTCAAGTAGCCATCGAACGGAGATTTGCAAGTTAAATTGAAGTCTCAAATACTTTCTTCAATCGTTTTCAAATGTAACTATAATAACAACATAATAATTACGAGCACGCGCGCTCACACACACACACACACACACACACACACACATACACTCACACACATAATTCATATAGTATTAAAACTATAAATATTATTATAATTTAATCTTTTTTTAATTATCAATTCATACAAATAATTTTTCAAACTTTTATATAGAGTATTTATATATATATATATATATATATATATAAAATAATAAATAATTTATGAAGTAACTTATTCACATTATGAAACGTAAGTTCTACATATACATACATATATATATATCTCCGATTCAAAAAATATCTAATAGTGGATTTGATTGTGGATACTCAATGCACACTGATGTATATTAAAACCGTTATATTGTATAAAAATTAATGTAAAAATGTGTTTAATGTAAATATAAAAATGTAAAATATGTAGAATGATTAATTCCTCTATTTTGTTACCCTCTTTTCCAATTGATCGTTCTCAACAGGGTTCCATAATCCCTTTCTAGTTTTTCTTCAAAATTAAATCTCTTTAGAAGAGAGAGAGAGAGAGAGAGAGAGAGAGAGAATATCATTTTCGGACCGTTACTTTTTAATCTATTTGTTACCAATCTAGCTTCCTTGGCCACCTCACATCGAGACTTTACATGTATGCTGATAATGTGTTGTTTATGAAAACTTTTAAACTATCTGAGGCCTGTTCTAGTATCTTGCACCTACAATTTATTAGTGATTGGTTGATAACAAATGCATTGCATAAATCCCTCTAAATCATTGCTACTCATTACAAGCTCTTCCGCCCTACTTTCCCGCTTCCATTTCTTTGATGTTTTATGTTCAAGATCCAATTCTCTCCCATAGTTCTCCTATACGTATCTTTGGTCTACATATTGACACTCTCTGATTGTTTAAACACTATGTACTAATTAAACGGAGGCTTGCTTATTCCTGTCTTAAACTCTTATATTCTTTTCGTTACACATTATCTCCTATTATTTGCCAGAAACTGCGTGTCACTCAATCCCTTATTTTGTCCTTATTTGATTATATTGATACTAAATATCTTTCCTGTCTTTTAGTCAACATCTTCTTCATATAATTCAGATGGTACAAAATTCTTGCCTGCGTTTTTCTTTCGACATTAAGAAATATGATCACATCACTCCTTCCTTTTAACGTTCTGGATGACTCAACTTCTATTAGCGTTTTGTAGTTCATCTAAGATATTTCTTAAGTATATTATACTCAAAGGAGCAATTCTTCGGTTTATTTTAAATAAAAAAGTTTATATAAACATATGCCTTAAATAGCTCAGTTTCCAAAATAAAAGATGTTTTCAAAAAATTTAAATGTGTATTAATAATCTAACTTTCAGTCTATTTATGATAACTGAAAGAAATACAGCTTGAACTAATCAAAAACAGAAAAATAAAAACAACATGAATAATTCAAAAAATCACATTTTTTAAAAATATATCCAACAAATTAAATTTTTTATGTATATTAATCTTTTTAATGTTTTTTATGTACATTAAATTTTTTTTATATACATATATGTTATTATATTATTATATTACATATAAAACATTAAATTAGAAACATTGATTACTTATAGAATCATAAATGTTATCGAACTACATTAACATATCAATTCTTATATAAATATTTTATAATCTAATAAAATTTTCCAAACGAAATTGTTCGACAATTTAAAAAAAAATAAAAATAAATACAGAAGAAGAATGAAATACACGATTTTAAAATAAAATATCGTAATATTTCAAGAGGGATTCTTGTAACGTCAATCGCGCTACTTTTTCCATTTGCTTTGTATAATCGCAAAACCGTCCATAAATGCAATAATGAGAGCACGTATAAACGTACAATGCGGTGTACATTAAAGCCGAATGACGATGGCGATGTTGATGTCTATGTTGATGTTGACGTCTACGTCGACATCGACATTGGCGTCGACGTCGACGTCGACGTCAACGTTGACGGCGTAATATGACGGCGTCTTATATATGTTTAACATCTCGTTGCGTGCGTTATGCTCCCACAATGATAGCGCTAGTAAGGTTACAATAGTACATTTTATATTTCTATAAAGAAAGATCACAATTGCCTTATTTAACAACCCAAGTGGGAACAGAATACCATAAACCAGCATTGACTCCTGGCAACGTACCGATTATGTACTGAAAAACGGATTTCGTTTTTCAATACTAGTTCTATATTGGGCCAGTATTAAATAAACAACATTATGGTACTCTTCCAGCGTGTGAATCGGTATTGAATAATAATACCGAGCTATAGTATATTATTAGTAGATTTTCGGTATGATATCTGTACAGAAATTAATAAAGAAATGTCTTTACATATCAGTACAGGAACAGTATATTGCCGATATATCATCGATATCATATTCGTACTGAAATTGACAGAAGAAGTATGTCAAGCGACAATACCGAACCAGTACATTGCTGGTAGATTTTCAGTATCGCATCTATATAGAAATTGTCAAAAGTAACTTATCGGGTATCAGCATTGAAACGGTACATTGCCAACGGATTATCTGGGCCATATTTGTATAGAAATTGGCAAAAGGAACATGTCAAGCCACTGTACCGAACCAGTACATTGCCGGTAGATTTTCAGTACCGCATCTATATTGAAATTGTCAAAAGTAAAGTATCGGGTGTCAGCATTGAAACGGTAAATTGCCAGCGGATTATCTGTGCCATATTTATATAGAAATTGGTGAATTGAACTCGTCCTTTGTCTCCTAGTAACCAAAATTTTATTAAACGAACTATAATCTCTGAATTACATGTATAAAAGTCAATGATTTTCCCGTTTCGATAATCAGGTAAATTTTTTTAAATAATATATAATAATTAAGGTGCTCATTATTGTATTATATATTATTAATAATTATTTTAAATTATATTGAATAATTTTATTTTTAATCATGATTTTTTTTCAATTATTTTTACAGTTAACCTAAAACATCTCATGCTTTTGACTGTGAAAAACGTATCTATTACGATTGATTTATATTTGCTGTGATAAATTTATTTTAATATAAGAGAAGTAGTACGGATTTTTTATACAATACTAGTACTGTGTGTGTTATAATATTATTAATACAGAATCAGTACTGGTACTTATTGTGAGAAGTCAGCATCCCTGAATGTGAATTTTGATAAAATCATTATTGCATTCGTTTGTCCACTGTTTGTCCACGTTTGTCCACCCATTATTTTCGTTTGTCCACCCTATTATTATTATATTTTTCATAATAATGAAAAATAATCACTTGGGGTTACTACAATTTTTTTTTGTATAACTTTTTTATGGAGGGTGGACAAATGAAAATAACGGGTGGACAAACGTGGACAAACAGTGGACAAACGAATGCAATAATGATTTGTCCAAAATTCGCATTTAGGGGTGCCGACTTCTCAGAGCTGCTCTAAGAAATCAGCATCCCTAAATGTGAATTTTGATAAAATCATTATTGCATTCGTTTGTCCACTGTTTGTACACGTTTGTCCACCCTATTATTATTATATTTTTCATAATAATGAAAAATAATCACTTGGGGGTACTACAATTTTTTATTGTGTATAACTTTTTTTGGAGGGTGGACAAATGAAAATAACGGGTAGACAAACGTGGACAAACAGTGGACAAACGAATGCAATAATTATTTTACCAAAATTCGCATTTAGGGGTGCCGATTTCTCAGAGCTGCTCAGTGTTCGTGGATCATCAAAGTAGCAGTTTCGTACAATTGCAGAGATCAAACAGCACTGGATATGATACTTAGGATAGGTGACCAAAGAATAATTGATGGAAATAATTCCTGAATTTAGGAGAAAACGTTTTTTATCATATTTGTATATGTATACAGAATACGTGTGTATTCCGGAGAATATCGGTTTTACGTAATCAATATTACTTATTTTAGCAATGAGCCTGGATAAATTAATTTTTTATCAGAATTATGTTTATTAAATTTTCGTAATATTTATTATAATATTTATAGATAAATCTTTATATCATCTATGCAATCTAAGACTATAAAAAATATTTACAAAATATTTTTACAAATATTTTATAAGTATTCAAATAAATTTTATAAATATTTTGTAAATATTGTAGTTTACACATATTGTCTGCTGTTAAGGTAAATATCATTCGGCATACAACAAATATTATATCAGGCTTGAAATGTAAAGCGCAAATATCAAATACGAACGCATATTCCTATGCCGTGAAACGAAGTATTTTACGATCGACTTTTTCGCATCCATGAGGCTTCAAGATCTTTACTACACCACATCGTGCTTCCCAATCCTTCGCTGATAAATCATCGCCTGATGTTTTTTCAGAACGCGCAAAAAATAAACACCGATAAAAAAATTTGAATATATTATAATGGTTATAAATTTCGTAAACTAATGAATAATCGACATAAAAATTATAAATTAGGAATAAGTAATAATTAAACGTTTTGAATAATGCTAAAATTAGAAATAAATCCCTAGCAAAAGATTTGGATAGTTTAATAACTAAACTAGTCAGTTACTACCTAATATTAATTGATTTCTCTTGATATAAAAGAATACTATATGATATAACCACAAGTGGACAAAATTATAGTTAAATAATTATTCAATCTAGTGGTCTCCATCATTAATAAAATTATGCTTATTAAATGCGTACGAAATAAAAACATTTGGCAAAAAAAAGCGTCGGGAAGCATCTCGTTTGCCTATAGATTGATTGCATACAGCTCGATTACTTACATGTACTTTTGCGCATAATTGAAAATGTCAGAAATACTTTAAACTTTAAATGATGTCGAATGAATGTCCTTAAGGTTATACCCCAACTATGCGAGTCAACGACAGACTCAAACATAACTTTAAATTTAAATCAATATACATTATGTAAAATCTAAGAATAAAAAAACAATGTATTTTATACACTTACAATATTATTGCAAATCATGATGTAATAAGTTAATTTAAGAAAAAAAAAGTAAAATCTACGTATCACATAGTACATAAAAGAAATTAGATCGTGGCAACGTCGCATTTTTACGAGTAGACGAATACAGTGATAGGCACAAACACCCAAGCACCGTTGTCAAAATATTTATATAAAAGACAAAAATGTCCACACAATCACTACAATGGTAAATGTAGAAAAATTTGCGAAGTTTGATCGGTTATATCTCAGGAAATAACCGATATTGTGTTTTAGGGTGTAACTACCTTAAATGAATTTTCACCGGCAAAGAAGTTTAATGCCAAAAATGTTTGAATGAAATTATAGAAGTTCAGGGGTGTGCGACTTACACGCGAGCAACTTCCACCCCACCTCCCCCCTGCCTAGGAGCGCACATCTCCCACACGAAACGACTTCCACTTCACCTCCCCCTCTGCTAAGGGGCGTCCGACTTCCGCGCGGACTTCTACTTCACTCTCCCCCACTCTGCTAAGAGATACACGATGTCCGCGCGAAACGACTTCCACCTCACCTTTCCTCCTGCCTAGGAGCGCACAAATTTCCACGCGTAATGACTTATTCTAAAGAAGTTCCTTTTGCCTTTAATGTCAAATATACTTAACACGTTGACTGCCACGGCAATTTTCAGAAATCTGGCCTAAAATGACAATTTGATTTAATCACATTATATTATTTATATTAACACAGGACGAGATAACTCCTAGTTGGCGTCCTAGAAAAGAACGCAATCTACGAGTTATCTCGTAGTTGGCAGTCAACGTGTTAAATAAAGTATATAAATTTATTTAAACGTTTTTGGTATTAAACTTCTTTATCGTTCAATGAAAATCTATTTATATAATGTTATTTATTTGATATCTTTGAAAGTGTTTCTGCCAAAATTCATCGGACGTTGGATATTTCGGAAGTTTATTTGGCAGTCGATCTGTAGGCAAATGAGATGTAGGCAAACGGTGCTGTAGGCAATCAATTTGTAGGCAAAAGGAACCACCTCAGGCGCTAAGCTTCGCGCCACACTGTCTTGAGAAGCGAAACGAGGTTCTTCACATTATGAAGAATCAAAAACGATTAATAATAATTGCTGTTATTACCGCGTCCCAGACAGCATAAAATATTTATACATATATTACTATTCATTTTTTGAAATATTATATAAATATTTTACACATATATATATTTTTTTATATAAGGTTTTATTAGTGTGTGTGATTTTGTGACACATAAATATTGATATTTTGTGACACACAAACACACACACACACACACACACACACACACACACACAGTCCTTCAACATTTTTAAATCGAAAAAAATATTTATTAAAAAGAAATAAATATTTGGGATGGAGGATCCTCCAGGCTATCTCATTACACTTGAAGATAGCCATTTCACCGAGGATACATGGGAACGGCGCTCAAGGATTTTTTTAATGAAAAAAAAGTTTTTTTTAATATAATATTTACAAGTGGCTTAGATATAAAAGGATTAATGTTTGTAAAAATAGAGCTACAGCCACACGCTAGATTTATTTAGCGACGTTTATTATAAAACATTAGACTATACATTATAAATTAAAATTAAACGTTTCGGCCCTAAATGCAAACGTTTACATCTTAATTTATAATGTATAGACTAATGTTTTATAATAAACACTAAATAAATCTAGCGTGTGGCTGTAGCTCTATTTTTACAAACATTAAAGTTTTTTTTTATGAAATAAATAGTTTGTCCGATTGTCAAAATGATTTTTTTTAATAACAAAAATATTTTTTTCAAAGAAATAAGTATTTTGTTCGATTGCCAGCATGGTCTCTTTAAAAGAAATAAATATTTAGTTCTGTTAACAAAATGATTTTTTAAAAATCGAAAAAAATATTTATTAAAAATAAATATTTTGGCCCCCCAAAACATAATTTTCGTATATCTTTTGAACTAAAGGTGAGCAAACAAAGATTCCAACTGAGCATTCGTGAGCAAACGAGTGTCTGTGAAGCACGACGCGTTTTATTAATTTCCAAAAAACAACGGTTGTTCCAGTAGCACTTTTCATTGTTCTACTGTTCTTGTAAATATAAAAAAATGTTTCCCATTTTTAATAACAAAAAATCGAAAATAAAAAAATGCCGTGCTAACTTCACGTTCCAGCACGGCACATCTTCTTCTAAAGTATCAGAAGCCTTTGAATATTGCGACACTTGTTAAGTGTTCCAGTTAATTTCAGACAAAATATGTTATTATATAAAGTTTCAGGTCAAAATTCCAATAATCAATAACTTTTAAACAGCTTTGAATAATCTTAATCCAAGAAAATGTGTCATGGCAATTTTCAGCGTCTTTGACGATAGTTTTGATTTGTTCTGCTTAGGAATAATGATTATCTAAAGTTGTTCCGACTTGCAAACATTTTTTAAACAATTTAAATGTTGCTACCAGCACGTCACTCGGCGGAATGTGAAAAAGTATGAAAAAGTATAATTATTTATGTTCAATGTTGTTTTCATGAATTAATATGTATCTATCATAAAAGAGAAAAAGTAAACCCAATTTTTATTTGAAACAGCTTTTTAAAAATTTTCCGTAATTTTATAACTTTGTTAATCAGATTTTTACCAACTCGTTCTTCTATTTGTAAATTTTTTGTACGATTATTTAGATAATTTCTATTGTTCTCATAAAACAACAGTTGTTTTCATGGTAATACCGTAAAGTGTAAGTGCACTACATGTTTCCTATTACGCGAACCATGTTGCGCCCGATTCGAGTTATTGGGAATAAAAAGAACAAAAGCCATATCCGATGAATTCAGTGCCGGTAGCCACGAATATTGGGCCAATAAAGGACCTACTCTAAAGCGGCGAGGTTGTATATTTCTTTCAGGATATTTTGTGACAAAGTGAGGGCGCTGCTATTTCATATACAATCGCTTAATTTGTTTAAGTTTCTATGTCCTTTGCAAATTGCCAGACCTTTTTCTCATAAAAGTGATTTCCTATAAGGGTAAAATTCTCGGTAAACGAAGTTGCAGACTCGAATAAATTGTCCAAAATATTTTAAGGAATCAAAATGTATTTAAAGAAAAAAGTAATCTTGATATTAACTAATGTAATAGTGATTAGCTATAATTGTCAAATTGCTATAATTGTACAATAATCATTTGGCAATAATTAAAAATTATCAGTGTATTAAATGGATTAAAAATGTGGATGCGTGATACTGTAAATTTATTTGATTGAAAAAGCTTATGGTATGAAACTCAAAGGAATCTATATTTAAATGAGGAGTAAGCTTTACACATCGGAAGATAGTCTTCGGGTATTTTCTCGGGTATATTCTCGTGTTTCTTTATATTTTTCTGCTTTGACTACCACAGAGACGGTTTCCACATTATTTTCTTGCATCCGCCATGACGACTGCTCTGAGCGAAAAACTTTCCGGAAATCAAACTAACTCATGTTATCTCGATTTAACTCGAAAAACAAAAAAGCTCATTCAACTTGTTAACTTCATAGAAGTAATTTTCACCAATTACGATTTAAGTGCAAAAAGTCGAGTGACGACTAGACCTCTTTTGTGTCCTTCGCATTTCGCATTGTTTATTATAAATAATAAACACAACGGATTTGACACGTGAATCATTAAAGAAAATATACGTTCGGCGTGTCATGGTTTTTTCTTTGCGGTTTTAATTCATTTCTCTCCTTTACTAAGTTAGATCTAAACTAGGTGAATAAGACCCGATTGCACCAACGTGATTTCGATTTTAAGCGAGACTTAAACTGCAGTCTCTTTCGGCTTTAATACGAGAAATAGAGTTTTAAGTTAAAATTGAATAATGATGCAACTGGGCCTTATGCCCGTGTCACACTACAGATTGTGGACACAGATCGGATTGAGATTACGAATCGCGCATCGGTTTTCAGCCAATCAAAACAAAACAGCTTTATCATAATTGGCTGAATTCCGATGCGCGATCCGTAATCTCAATTCGATCCGCGTCCACAATCCGTCGTGTGACACGAGCTTTAGTCGATCGAGTTTGATTGCGGTATAACTTAAATAAATTTTTATTAGGAGAGACTACTAAACAATTGAAATCTTTGGCGGATAGGAAATTTGATAAGGAACCGATTAAAATAAAAGAAATAAACTGTATATTATGCGTATACAAGGTGTTTGAGAAGTAATAAAAAGTTTTTCTCGTAGGGGTAGAATAGACTAAACTAAGAAGAAAAGTCCTGTATCATTTTACAATTTTCGCAATAATTAACGAAATATTAATTTATAAAAATATCCAAATTCGCCCGGTATAGTAATGTTATAAACAACGCATGCCTATAGCGACGACGAACGCGCGCGACGCACCTCATTGGGCGGTCATATCCATCCTTGCATTTGGCGATGGGCCGGACGAATTTGGATATTTTTATAAATTAATATTTCTAACTATTGCAAAAATTATAAAATGGTAGAGGACTTTTTTTCTCAGCTTAGTCCATTCTGCCCCTATGCGACAAAACTTTTCATTACTTCTCAAACACCCTGTACATGTATATGTATGGAGAATGAAGGGTAAATCGCCCTGGATATGAAAATCTTTGACTAATCTCTGGAAGTATTTTCTACGAAAGTTTGCCTGTTCGTTCCTCAATCTTCATTCACGAGGTTTCGTCATGATAGCCAAACGTGTTTTGGCAAACAAACCTTGTTGTATCACTCTACATTCTCTCGACTGACAGGAAAGATTGCTGATGAATTGTGAGGAGAGAAAAACGATTAAGTTAGTTTGTGTGTCTCTGTTTTCTAAATTAGACAAATCTGTCTAGTATATGAAAAATTCAGAAGTTTGAAACAATAATTATTAAGAGCAATCATTTTAAATTCAAGATTAAAAGCTCAATTATTTAAAATAATTTGAACGTTGGCCTAAGCTTGATATGTTTACAGACAAGATTAAATAATAAAATTTAAAAATACTTACTGTACTTATTATGATAAAAATCTGATAAAATAAAGTTTATGATCATTTATATTATTCAACTAGTAATATTGTAAATGTATAAATTAAGTACTAGGAATTCTGAATGAGTCGAACATTGAATTACATAACTTTCAATTAAAATAATATTGCATAATTCGCACGTTAAATATTTTTAATGTTAACATCTTACTGCGAAAACCTTAAATACCAAAAATTCCAAACGCTCTTTAAAGAGATATAGTAACATATGCAGTTTTGGATCGCAGTAATTGCAAAAGCTTGCTACGTTATATACTCTTATAACCGCGCATTTGCATCCGCCGAGTAGCGAGAAGGGATGTTTGCCGTAAGCATCATCCATTTGTTTACGTAACCCGTTTTAACAAAATTTACTGCAACGCGATACCGTCATGCGTTATGTCGGTAATTGAGCCGCGTGAGAGGAAAAGCGGAGAATGGAGGTAAGCAGACAAAATAATGGTCGTGAGATTATGCAAGTCCTATTCTCATACCTTCTAATTCCAGGTTGGGCCATTTCTCGAATTTCCTTCAGTGGTATAGATGCTAGGATAACAATTTGCAAGGGATGCAAACGCGCCAAATGCCCGCAAGGAAGTTTTGAATGGGAATCGATTCTCGACCATACGGCAACGCTGACTCTAGAAGACCGAAGAATCTATACTGCATCTGCATTCAGCATTCATTATGACGGCGAAGTTAATAAACCGAATGAGATATATCGATTAATCATCGTTCCTTGTGATCTTTTAATTTCGCGTAAAACTTTGCAAATTTTTATAATTGGGTGAGTTTTTAAATTCATCGATTGATCAATCGCATTGTGCGTAGATGTGATTTTGTTCTGTAAAAGCTACATTTGCGCATAATGCGATTGATCAATCGATGAATTGAAAAACTCGCCTATTATAGTATATAAACATTCCGAAATTATATTCAACTGCCAATTTTAATTATTGTCGATAATTTTAATGACATCAATACTCGAATACATATACATGTATAACATGTATATTGTATATACAATAAAATATATTTAAAATACGGCTGTTATATGCAAACAAAATTACGTGATCATAATTAGCTTATATAAAAATATTATGATAATTATAATATGTTAATATAATAATATACCTGTAAGTTATAAGTTAACTCTTTTAAGGGGATCCTAAAGACGATTAGTCTATTGGAAATAACACTTATCACAAACGATTACGTGTCATTCAGTAGACTCAACTGTTGCGGAGCGGATCCGTGAGCGCTCGCTGCTTTTGGATGATCTAAAAGAATATACCAATAGCAGCGAATGCTCACGGATCCGCTCCGCAACAGTTGAGTCTGCTGAACGTGACCAATAGGTCTGTTCTTTAGTGCTGAACTTTTGCACTAGTTCATCTTTCTTCCTTTTCTCTCCAGGAGAAGGGAAAAGGAAAAAAGATGAACTAGTGCAAAAGTTCAGCAATAAAGAACAGACCTAAAATCTCACTCATGTGCACGCCACACATATATCGGCCTAGTAACTTTGCAGGCTTCCAACTGAAGTTGATGTCGGAGCTGAGCTCACATTAATACTCCGACATCAGTTTCAGTTGGAAGCCTGCAAAGTTACTAGGCCGATTAGTTAATCGAAGCTTTGTGACATTGGCCCTTAGACATCTAAATCTAATTTTAAGAACTCCACGCTGTTTCTTCATGCAAACTACTTGTCTGTGGACTACTTATTTCGGCAGCCGCTTACGTTCTCAACTGTGATTGGTCAATTCGCTTACGGCCTTACGTTTTTCTATGTGCCATGTGCTGGATTCACCCTGCATCCGATTTTCGTCGTACGACGACTCTGCAACCAATCAGGAAACAAAATTTTGTTTCGTATCGATTTTTCTGATTGGTTGCAGTGTCGTCGTACGACGAAAATCGGATGCAGGGTGAATCCAGCATAAGTCATAAGAAATTGACCACTCACAGTCGATTATTCTTTTCATATTCGATTGTGATTGGTAAATTTCTTATGATTTAAACTTAAAACTTAAATAATGGCTCATTGTAGAAGGTCCATTAAGCCCTAAACACAATGCGAGGGAATAGCGATAGCGATAAGTTTCAACTTATCAGAAATCGAATACACCGGAATACGCATTTTTGATAGGTTGAAACTTATCGCTATCGCTATTCCTCGCATTGTGTTTAGGGCTTTAAGGCCGCAGCACACACTTTTGCATAACGCATAAACCATATACATAAAGAATTTGATTGGTCCATTGACTCATGCATAAGAAAAATGGGCCAATGAATATCCTTATGCACATGCTTTATGCGTTATGCAAAAGTGTGTGCTGCGGCCTTTACACTACTGTCATTGTAGAATGGGCTTAAGGAATTACGATAGATGTAGATGGAGAGACAGAAAAGAGGATAAAAACGACTCGTTTTGAACACAGAGCGGTGGAATCTGGAATGGAATACGATTGATGTCATTGGTGTCACTGGTGATTGCTGGTGATGTGATGGTCGACGAGACAGGACGAGAACGGGAATTGATCGCGCGATCTTGATCAATTGTGACTGATAAGGTGACTGTGGCGGTTGCATGATATGTTCCCGATCATTCCCCGGCAAGGCCGGTGATTGATGCGGTTTAATGTGGCCGGTGCGGCGGCATCAGACGGCGCTATTGACTCGGGGGTGAATCGGCGTCGCTCGACGTTCGCGAGGATGAGCGAGAGAAAGTTCACGCGCGGACTGGGAAAACCCGGTATGGCGGCGCAGCTGCGGGAAACCGTATCCCAGGTCGTCCGCGAGAGCACAGTACAGGTGATATGTCTATTTCGTCTGCTTATCGTCCGGATTGGAGCGCGCCCCTCCTCGGGATGTTATTCGAGATTTAACACTCGGGACTGTCCTTTATACTAATGAAGTATACTAATGAGATGTAAACAATTATCTCGGTAGCCCGAGTATCCAGATTTTCTAATCTTTTCCATCGTTCTATATTATAGAATTTTGTGCTTAGTCGATTGTGTGTGGTTCAATACGAAGTCAAGATTTCAAAATTAAAGTTTGAAATGTTCCAAAATTGTCTACGCTTGTGAAATTCTGTATCTTTTAAAATTTTTTACAGAATAAACCACACTTAGTCGAACCCATTGACTTCGAGCATTTTATGCAAAAGAATAAGACGCTGTTGCAAAATGATCCTCAACGAGAACTTTTGCTGTATCCCCAAGATGATATTTCTGTAAGTTTTTATTCTTGCACTGCTTATTTACATAATGTTAAATCAAATTAAAAATATAAATTTAGGATCTCAATAGAAATTTTCCTCTGAAAGTTTGCTCGCAAATGCTTTATATTCAAGAGATTGATTTAATTTACAGAACTGTAGAAATGAAAAAGATTGAAATATCTTTGTTTTCTTTTAAAGATCAAAGGTTATTGATAGGCTTTTATTAATACTGTAAACACAATTCCTTTCATTCATACTGACATACATGTCAGTCAATCACTTATTTTTTCATTGATAGCTATAATGCCTGTCTTAAGGCTGAAGATCATTTTGAACATTTAATAATATTATAACATTTTGATTGTTAAAAAGCCATAAAAGAGATAAATATAAATTATTTTGACATTATTTTTATTTCTATAATTTTCTAACTTAAAAAGCCTCATAAATAAAGCATTTGCAGGCAAACTTTTAAGAAAATTTTGTTTGTTTTAGATCCTATATTCATAAAATTTAAAAGAATAGTTACTATCTAAAAATATAGTTTAGAATATAGTTAATTTAATTCTATATAAATATAAACAAAATAAAAATATATATACATATTTTGTTAATAATTCTACTTTTTAAGAAAACAATTATAATTGTTAAATATGTGTTTTTTAGCAAGTGGTTTTGCCAAGGAGATATCGCAGTTTGGTACCAACGGCACAACATATTACAGAATGTGAGGAAGGAACAGAGAACCTTTTGACGAAGGAGTGTTTATCTAGTTATGTATCCAACTGGAATCTTGTACATTACAAATATGCAGCATATAGTGGGACTTATCTCGAATTACCAAAGTAAGTGAAATGTTTGAAATTAATTACATAGAATCGCGCGTGTATAAAAACCATTTGTTGTCGCTGTTATATGTTTCATAAATTTCTAGAATATTGAAATCAGATGATCTGAAAGACGAAGTATATGAGATTGATACCGAAGTGGATCAAGTAGACGAGGTAATGCTATTTTAACTTTACAAGATTTATATATACAATTATAATAGTAAAAATTTGAATCTTTAGAATTTAGAATCAGTATTTATAGTTCATTCTTATTTTAAAACCGTCTCAAGTAATATCTTAAGATTACTAATGCAACTTTCTAATTAATTTATAATTAATTTATATAAAATTATTAAGTCTTATATTTAATATAAGAATCTACTATGAATACTTGCCTAAAATCATTCAATACCCCTTATATTACTATACTTGTTCATATTTAGGTCTAAATATGATGCTTATGAATTTTTTCATAGGATTTAACAAAGAACGATGGTATAACAAAGGAAGGTTACTTAATGAAAGGTCCTGAGATTGGTAGTACGGACAGAATGTTTGCTCATATTGGCTCGAAATCGTTTAAGAGACGTTTTTGTCATCTCAGACAGGAAGTTGATGGCACTTATATACTCGAATTTTTCAAAGATGAGAGAAAGGGCGAAGCGAAACTAACAATAGTGATGGACTTTTGTACGGAAATTGTTAGAAATCCGAAGCGCGGGAGATATTGCTTTGAATTACGGATGAGTGATACTCACAAATCTTACACTTTAGCTGCCGATAACGAAGCCGATATGCAAGATTGGATATTGAAGGTCAGTTCTGTCTTACAACACTATAAACAGCAAGAGGAAAAGCGTGCTGCATCGCTAGAGAGAACCTGTAATACACCTCCACCGTCGCCGCAACCTATGCAGGTAGAATCATATTGCAAAGTTATTTCAATCTTCAATAACATTAAAAAGGGCGAAGTAAGAGTCAAATTACAATTAAAAATCTAAATTTTCTCTGATAATTTTAATGTATTGCGAAGAATATCATGTAATTTTTGGCGTTTCGTTCCGACTTCCACTACTGGACTCATCAGTAAGGCATTGTAGTGGAAGCCTACCTTATACACCTTGGTAAGTTATTAAATCGAGATTCTATATAAAGAGATATACGCGTATCAAAGCACTTGTGAGAATTTGCGATAAACCTTTGATAGCGGGTCGACGTAGTAATATTCTTCGCAATATTTACCCAAAGTAAAAATAACGTCCTCTATTAATAATTAACCAATATACTTAGTCCCCCCAAATTTTTTAAGTAAAAATTTATTTGAAGATAGTTTTGTAATGAAATAAAAGACACATTTAATGTTGGACATATACATATATTAAAATGAACTTTATGTCTTCAAAGGTTTATGGGACACTGAAAGGTCTTGAGCAGAGCATGAACCCGCAATTAATAAAATACTCTAGGGAGACTGACACTAGCATTGCTTTAGCAAGGAGAGAGAACAGAAAAAGACTGTTCAGCGTATATCCTTACATACCACATGCCAAAACACACATAGGACAATCTGTCGATAATGTGGATCCTTACAAAGAGCAGTTCGGTCACAGGATTCTGGTCAAGTGCGAAAGTCTTAAATTTAGACTGCAAGCACCTATCGACGAAAAGGAATCTCTTTGTCAAGTGGAACCTTATCATACAGTGTTGAGCCTTTTCGACGCGAGAAATGGAAGGAAACTCACAGAGAATTTTCACTTCGATGTTAATCATGAAATAGTACGAGATATGGCAAGGGAACTAAGTCCCATAGGAATTACAACAGAAACAGAAGATGTTACTCTTCCTGGGGAATTAAAAAACATTCCTTCAGATTGGATAAAATATCCAAAACAGGCATGATTATTTGTATTTTACATGAAAAAAAAATTAATGGGATAATGATTCTGAAGTGGTGGATATGCGATGCACCAAAACATCATGATCTCAAAAATTGAAAACTAAGATAATATATATTCCGAAATTTTAAATTTCCGAATTTGAAGACATGCGACAATGTCCCGAAAAACAATTTTTTGAAAATATTTTAAGTTACACGCAAGAGAGATTCTCGATTTATTTTACATTTATAATTTGAATGTTTTTAATAAGATACACAAATTTTTTCATAACTTATATGTTATTCTTTCCTCTTCTCATAGTATGACTTTTTATATCTAAATATGATATGTCGATATTCTCTTTGCGTGAGGTTAAAAAAAAATTATTTCCAAAAAACTTATATTTACTTTTTGGATTTATATATTGTCGAATGCTTTAAATTTCGATAATTTAATATTTCGGAACATTATTTTTAATTTTAATAATTTGATATTTCAAGATCATTTAACATGTCAGATTATTTTAAATTTTAATTGTCCTATTTTTCAGATTTCGTTTGCATGTCCATCTCTGAAGTATATATAAATGTGTTCAAGATAAAAACTTATTAATATTAATTTATTATGTTATTTATTAATAGAATAAAAATTTAGGAAAAAAAATATAAGAACGTGATTGTTGTTGCAGGCCATATTCAATATAAGTAATCCTCATCCAGATATATTTCTTGTTGTAAGGATAGATAAGTTGCTTCAAGGAAACATATATCAGACCTCGGAACCATATTTGAGAGCTACCAAGGATCCAAGATTGGGTTTAAAGGTGCACAAGCAAGTCCGAGCATGTTGCCAAAGGTAAAATTATAAATGCAAATACTTTTTTACATAGAATGCGTAATTGAGTGCAAATGTTTTAGGAAAATGCTTAATTATCAAGACGATTACCTATATCAACTAAACTTATATGTAAGCTTAATTGTACATAAAGGTTGCATTTCTTATTTATACATGATATTTGCAATTCTTTTTTGTAGACTGGGAAACTATAGAATGCCGTTTGCGTGGACTGCAAGACCACTGTTTAGATTGTATAGTAATGAACTAGATACATCCTCAGATTTTCCAGCGATATATAGGCAGGAGGGTAATAGAATAAAAGATGAGGAGCTACTAAAATTTCTTTCTGAATATAGAAAGTATGTATTAATAATAAAAAAAAAATTAGTGTAATTAAAAAATTTATGCAATATGGAGTTTAACATGCATATATTATTAAACATTATATTAGAAAATTTTACTCACAGGCCTGAGAAGCTCAGCAAATTGACTGTGATACCTGCCTGGTTAAAAATTAAAATAGAGCCCATCACGGACATTCCTGAAAGTGCGTAATCGAGTAATATATTATTACAAAAATTTTATTTTTTTTAAATTGATACAACAAATATTTGTAATAATGTTCTCAAATATTTTAAAATTAGAGAGAGATACATTAAAATCTCGACTTTGAAAAAACAATTTAAAGACGCGATATTAGTATGCAAGAACATATTTTTTGTAATTTAATTCTACGTAATTTATTTGTATTTTTATAATAAGTAGGGCGAATTTTTAATTATCATTCTTACATTAGTGTGAAAAAAGAAATGATAGTCAATAGTTTCGAACGATTCCAGGTGTACGATACATAAAATACGATTTCTAGATACATTGTCGACTTGCCTAGCGCCGTTAAAGCCATTTCCATTGCCACCAACGGTGGAGCCGACAATCGAGATTGCAGAGTTTGAGAGCACTTCTGAGAGGGATGTACACCCGTACACAACGTATATCAATCATCTGTACGTGTACCCGCAGACACTCAACTTTGACAGTCAAAAGATGTTTACCCGAGCTAGGAATATAGCATGTATTGTGGAACTTCGTGACGACGACAGCGAAAACGCCAAACCTTTACGAGTAAGTGATAAAAAAGATAACTTGAAGAGTCTAAATAGACTTTATTTTTTTTTTTCTACTACTCCTAATAGGTGATTTATGGAAGATCTGGTTCATCGTTATTGTGCCTACGAGCATCATGCGCAGTGTTACATCACAACGCAGTGCCTTCTTGGTATGAAGAAATCAAGATTAAGTTACCCACGAAATTGCACGCGAAACATCATCTATTATTCTCCTTTTATCACATAAGTTGTGACATGAACAAAAAGAAAGAGAACGGTGTTGAAAACTGTGTCGGTTATGCATGGACATTTTTACTGCACAAAGGAAGGTGAGATTTGTGATAAATTAATGATTGAATAATTGATGAGAATTTAATTACTATCATATTTTACAGTATAATAACATTCAAATTATAGAAAATGTTTTTTAATGTATTTATTTTCCACAGATTGAACGTGGATGTAGAATCGAATATCCAAGTATTGCCTGTAGCAACGCAATTGCCTCCTGGATATCTTTCTATACAACCCCTTGGACTAGGGAAAGGGGTAAGAGTAAGATATTAATTAATTTTATAAATTAGTATTATAGTTAGAAAACTTGATAGGAAGTTGATTTTTATATATTTTTGCAGAACGCAGGACCGGATATTACTTGGATCGATTCTCAACGACCAATCTTCACGGTATCTTTTCAATTAATTTCGACAGTATTTACACGGGACCTTCATCTGCACAATCTATTCGTTCATGCTGAACGTATTTTGGACACAAAACCTTCAACGACGCCCTCGGATTCAGAAACGTGTAAAATTCTGAAAGCAGCGCATGCAGTACAACTAGTTACCGTTATCACATTTCTTCCAACTATATTGAATCAACTCTTTGTGTTACTAACATGTAATACTAGTCAAGAGATTGGATTGTATGTGATTAGGGTCTTAATACATTTTATTAACATGGTGCACGAAGCTGGACGTAAGGAAATTCTGCAAGCATACATTAAGGTAGAACCTAGAACCTATGTTTGTGATAAATATCCAATTTCCAATTCTATTACCTCTTGATATCTTTAAAATTTTGAAAATTTAATTTACTTTTTGATTGATCTGATTCTATCCTAGTTCTTTGATTTCAGTTCGTATTTGTGCTTCCTCTACGAAATGGTAACGTCACGGTTCATGAACAATTGGCGAAGCACTTACCAACTTTACTGCAACCGAGTAATACCGACTTTTTGGTAGTAAACAAATTCATGCATCACTCAAGCTTCTTTTTTGAAATAATGATAAAAAGTATGGCGCAATATCTACTGAGTACTGGTAGGATAAAAGTGAGTTCTTTAAGTTCTTTGAGAAGACTTTAAGATTTTAAAACTAACGACGATTTATTAATATGATTATCTGTAATTACATATTCATCTTTTGAAATATTTTTATCAGAATAAATTATTAATTTATTTTATTAAAATTATTTAAGCAAGTAATTAATTTTTTTTCAGATGCATAGAAATGAACGATTCTCGAAAGATTATCACGAGAAGATCAAAATGTTATTGGACGTAATTATGCCATACTTAATGACCAAGTACAAAGAAATGCCAGTGGAGACACACGAATTAAACAAAAGTCTCGCACAATTTTTAAAGGTATATGCAATATCATATGACTATATATATAATGTATATATATATATATATATATATACATATTTTATTACTATTTTGATTATCTTGACACAGCGATGTCTCACTTTCATGGACCGTGGTTTTGTGTTTCGTCTTATCAATTCTTATCTGGACAACTTTTCGTCTGGCGATCAACGCACATTGCACGATTTCAAATTCACCTTTTTACAAATTATCTGCTCTCATGAGCACTATGTATCCTTCAATTTGCCAATGATGCAGTCGCGTTTTGCTTCTAGAGGTAAGTTTTTATAGCAATACATATAAGAATTACATATAAGATACATATAAGGAATACATATAAGAATTACGATGAAAATTAACTAATTTATTGTAACTTAATTATTCGCGTGCTCGAAAGATTCTGACAATGAAACTGAGAGTGAACCAGAATGTGATGGTATGTTCATAACAGTATTCATACACGAAATGTTGATTATACATATGTCTCATATATAGCAAATATTCATTACATATTTTCTATTTTGTAACAATATTTAGCTAATGCCAATTATAATTTGTGATTAATTAAAATTAGTTATGATTTTAGTTAGTTTAAAAATATCATTGATTCAAAAATTGAATTAGATCGACAAATATTCACATTATTTGTATTTTTAGATTCTGCACTGAATGTTTTCTATTTGTCTATGTTTTATACGTATTTATATTGTAATATTACAGTATTATTTCAATTATATTACACAATTAGAGAGATAGTTTATATGTATTAAAAATAGATAAAACTAAAATACTTATTTCGCGACAGATCTAATGAATGAATATTGCCTTACGGAGGAATTTTGCAAACACCACTTTCTGGCTGGTGTTTTGATGCAAGAAGTCAAGACCTCTCTTAATGAGATTGTGCAGATCCGCAAGGTCGCTATTAATACTTTACGAGATCTAATGGCAAAACATGAGTTGGACGATAGATATCAGAATAAGGTACGACTTTTAAAGATTTTGTTCATGATTACAAGCGTTGGTAGTCTTTAAGGAATTGCATTGTTGAAAAAAGTTAGAGAAGATCTTGTTTTTCTTTTCACAATTTATATTAATCTATATATACTTCATGTTTTGAATTTTAATTCAGGGTCAATTAAGTAGAATAGCATCAATTTATATACCGTGGCTTGGTATTGTATTGGAGAATTTACATCGATTGCAGTTAGTAGAGGAGAACGAAATCAAGATAGAAATCAAGCAAAACGGTACTAATAGGGTATCGACTAGTAGCTCGTTTCTATCAACGAAAGATACCATTGCTACTTCTACGTCTGCAAGTACACCCAAGTCCATTCATAGGTATTTGTTAATATATTAATAAAAGTTATAATAATTTATAATTAATTGTAAATTAAAATAAAGTTTTGATGTTATTGCAGATTAACTCTTCACCTAGATACTCAATCGCCTATAAGATCGTCTATGCATCTGCGTGATTCCACTTATTTTGCCGCTATTGCGGGTCAAGGATTGGTAAATGGATATTCTTGCACCAGTGTTGAGTCTGATACATCGACGGTGTCTGGTGTGTCCCAATCTAACGTTTCTCAAGAGACCACTATTATTAAAGAATTGCCAGAAAATGGAATGAGCGAGAGAAAGAGACATTCACGTACTTTGAGCGTGACACAGTCGTCGCCTAGATGCGATAAATTGCAGCCTTCTGAAGTGAAGGATATACTACTTTGTTTCCTATTCATTGTCAAGTATTTGGGTGATCATCAAGTGATTGCCTGGTGGCAACAATGCAATGATACAGAAATATTGAGCTTCTTTACAGTGATTGAGTAAGTAGAAAACTAATAGTATAATAATAGTCAAAGAATTTGTTTATTTTAAGAAAAATACGACAATATTGATTTATTCAACATTGTATTGATGCAGTTAGTACACTCATTTCTAAATTTTATGTAAATCTTATTTTCATCTATTTTTAGGATGAGTTTGCATCATTTTAAATATATAGGTAAGAGACAAATAGCCGCGAAAATTGCAAATAATGCTGGAAAACCCCGCACTGTTAAAGCAATGACTTTACCTGCCAGAATGGCACCACCAGACTTTACCACTGAAAGTCCCGCTACTAGCACATTGCAACCTCATAATACAATTACTAGAGAAAATCTAATTGAAAATGATAGTGACAAAGTGTATCAAGCTTTATTGGAGGCAAACATGGCAACAGAAGTAGGCCTAATCGCGTTGGATTGCTTGGGTCTCTTCTGCATCCATTTTAAAGTAATTATAATTTTATCATAAATTTTTTATCCCCTTGATTTTATATGTAAATTGTATGTATGGTCAATTATTTTCATGAACATGTTAATTGGCAATTATTCTCATATTAAGTAATTTCTTATACTGCGATTGCTAAAAATTAAGAAATTAATCAAGTTTAAACAGCAACAAATTTTAGTAAATAAAAATCTATTTGAAGGATGTTAAGAAATTGATACAAAGAATAACGTTCAAATAAGATCGTTTTTTGCTCACTAATGGAAACATAAAAGCATAGTGAATCTTATAGATTTTGACCTGCTGAACATGATGATATTAGTTTTCATTGAAAATATGGGCAACATTGTCATTGTTCAGGTTAAAGTTTTTATTTTCACTAAAAAAAAATAGGATTTTAATCTGAAAAATGACAATGTTCCTCACATTTTAAATAAAAATTAATATTGTCATATTTAGATCGAAATCTATAAGATATACTGTTTATATTTCCATTAGTTGGCAAAAAATTGCCTTTTTTAATATTGTTTCTTGCGTGTAAATTCCAAAAATTAAAATACATAAATTAAATGCACACTTATTTTTGATCTAATAATAATCAATCAAAATATGAAAAGTTAAATGCTGTAATGACAGAACATTAATACAGTTTGTTTTTGTAGGATGTTCTCTTGGCAAATGAAGGCAACAATGCAGTTATGCAAAAATTCTTTAATATTTATTTATCATTCCTTCAAGTTGGTCAGTCCGAAACTTTATTACGTCATGTTTTCGCTGGACTCCGAGCTTTCTTAAATAACTATTCTATCGCGCTTTTTAAAGGTAATTTCTAATTCTCGAACTTTAAGGCTCCTAAGTATTCAACCAAAAATTCCGCGTTGATGGTGGCAACACCGAATTAGTCGGCAGCTTAGTGTAACCGGTAGTCTCACACACACAAGTACGAGTCCATGTCCGTGTGCTCATTTTCGGGCTGAAAGCGAACACACGGACATGGGCTCGTGCTTGCATATGTGTTACAGCGCTTCGCCACGATAAAGGATTGAACTAATAGGCGTGAAAAGTAACAAAATTTTATGTTACATGCCATTTCGTTATTATGTGCTTAATTGTGAAAATATGACTTGTCTCGTATTTATGAAAGTCCGAAAAATGGACGAAAACTAAAATTATCTTAGAATTTTATACTCGTTTCAGCCGCTATCAAACGGCTGTCATGTGTGTTTTCTGCTTGTATAGAAGTTCACTTTATGTACCTTTTATGACCATTTACTGACTGTTAAGGAAAAGAACAGTTTTCGTCCATTTTTACAAGTGTTTTAAAGCGATCTCGTCATTTAGATTTATTCAAATTGTTTTTATTTAAAAATGCACATAATATAAATTAACATGTCATTTTTCGCTTCTGACGTCACGATTCCAACATGGCCTCGGCGACTATTCAAAGGTCATAGAAATTGAGTTTATTTGTAAAGAACGAGAATAAAAGCACAATTTGGTTGTCGATGATGAAATATAACAATCACACGTAAAATATGCACAAAGCTTTTTCCTTGTAGGCAACGCTATGCTTTGTGGACGCTTGTGTTATGAGCTATTGCGTTGCTGTAACAGCAAGCTGAGTTCCATACGACAGGAGTCTTGCGCTTTGCTGTATTTACTCATGCGAAGTAATTTTGAGTTTACTAGTCGAAAGGGATTAACCAGAGTACATTTACAGGTACAGTACTTTTGTTTAGAGCACAATTCAAAATTAAACTTATTTAACACGATATATAATCATTATTATCATTATTTTTAGCCGAATTATACAAACGTTGAACATATCTTATCATATTTGTTCTAGGTGATAATTTCAGTCTCTCAAATGTTGGGGAACGTAATCAGTTTGAACAATTCACGATTTCAAGAATCACTGTCCTTAATTAACAGCTACGCTTCCTCTGATAAAGTTATGAAAGGCACAGGTTTCCCAGTTGAAGTAAAAGATCTCAACAAAAGAATACGAACAGTTTTGATGGCAACCGCGCAAATGCGAGAACATAATAACGATCCTGAGATGCTAGTCGATTTGCAACATAGTTTGGCCAACTCGTATGCCAGCACACCCGAATTGAGGCATACCTGGTTAGAAACTATGGCCAGGAATCATGCCAGGGATGGAAATTTCTCCGAGGTACCTATTTTTACAAACTCTATTTCGAAGAAAATATGCAATCATATGTATATAAAAATATATTGCACAAAGCTCTTTCATAATTTAACATACCTTTTTCATTCTTAAGGCTGCTTGTTGTCAACTACATATTGCAGCATTAATGGCAGAATATCTGAAATTGAGGAAAGTTCATCTGTGGGGCGCAGAGGCTTTTGATCAAATCTCTGTGAACATATCAAAGGACGAGCGCAATCTCAAACTCGATGCTGGTGAGATTTGTTTTACTGCATTATATTTATTATCTGTGTTTGTTATCGTGTTATATGTAATTGAAAACAGATGTTAGAGATATTGATCTTATTTCAGGCATTCAAGATATCCACTATAACGAAACTTTACTTCTCGAACAATTGGAAGTTTGTGCCGACACGTTAGAGAAAGCCGAGCGTTTTGAATTGCTTGGGCATTTGTATCGTTTAATAGTTCCTATATATGAAAAGAAAAGAAATTACGAAGCTTTAGCTAATTGCTACTCTCATTTGGCACAAGCCTGTAATAAAATTGTAGAGGTAACGCGAACTGGAAAGAGATTGCTCGGCAGGTTCTACAGAGTAGCATTCTTTGGTGTGGTAAGATATATACATTATTAGCAGAGAATATACTTTTATAATTTAAAAAAAATATATTAAATATATGTGTATATACATGTAGGGTGGTTAAAACTTTAATCTCAACTATGGTTGTTTTTCTAACTCTTGAATCATTGTTTCGTAAAAAATATTTTTTATTCTTTCTATCATGTTTTTTGAAATAATAGGACTTTGAGAATGAAGAGTAAAAGAGCTTACTGTCAACGTCTTGTTAGAAAACATGATGGAAAGAAAAAGAAATATTTTTCGCGAAATAACGATTCAAAAGTTAGAAAAGGTTTAAGCAAGCTTTTCGCGAAGGCATGTTTATAATAGATTATCATGATGAACATATTTTGAACATTGCAATAATAAAAAATTTATTTCAAACTTATAATCTGATTTTTTTATTTTTTTTCGAAGAAATACTCTAATTCAAAGATATTTAGCTAATTGAGTACTATCAATAGAATGGCTAAAAAATACCTCTTTCCATTAAAAAAAAATCTATGATAGTAAAAAAGATTTAAGATTACTCAAGGTCATCAAAGTATGTTCTCCTATATTTATCCTATAATTTTAACAATAAGCGTCTTGCTCTTATCCCTAACCGTTTTCGGAAAAAAAAATCGTGATAAACTTTTTATTAAACTCATCCTGTATATAGGTACTAAATCAGGTGACACGGTAGTGTCTATATTTATGATTAATAAATATACAAAATAACAAAATTAACATATGTATTATTATTTAGGCATATTTCGAAGAGGAAAATTGTCAAGAATACATCTATAAAGAACCCAAAGTAACATCATTATCTGAGATATCGGAACGTTTGTTGCATTTGTATAGCGAAAAATTTGGATCTGAGAACGTTAAAATAATAATGGATTCTGTACCGGTTGAAGTAAGTGAGTTGGATCCTAAGGTAGCGTATATTCAGGTAACGCATGTCATACCATACTTTGAGAAGATCGAATTAGAAGCACTACAGACAGAGTTCGAGCAGAATCATAACGTATCCTGCTTCATGTTCGAGACACCGTTTACTAAAGAGGGCAAAGCAAGAGGCAATCCGGAGGATCAATGGAAACGCAGAACTATTCTCACAAGTACAGTTAAATGTTAAATAATTTATTTGATTACACAGATTTGCATGGTTTTGTTGTTTAGAAAAGAATAATAGTTTCCCATGAATTTCAATGCATTGAATCCGAATTCATAAGTAAAAATGTTTTAACACGTTAGGTTTTTAAGAAAAAAGATGAGATTGATACACCTAAAAAAATGTGTTTTTGACTATTTTTGAAAATTTATGGTTGATGTGCCAGACATGTCGAAAATAGCTCGACTTAATACTACTTAAATATTGTAAAATAAAAATGTTAACAATTACTCACGGACTCTGATTCAGCGCATCAAAAACTATGAGAAACAATTTTTCTTTTCTAAATAGCACAAAAAGTTAAATTTTGTAGACCTATGTTATCTGAGACTCTGTTTTAGTGGAAAAAGAAAGCGTAAAGATTTTTATACTTGTTATTTTCGCAGCACAATATGCTTTTCCGTATGTGAAAAAGCGCATCGGGATTGTCGAGAAACGGATTGTGGAGCTTAGTCCTATCGAGGTCGCTTTGGACGAGATGAGGCAACGTGTTCAAGAATTGGAAGATGTGGCTTTGATCGGACCGACGGACGTAAAAAAACTACAATTACGTCTCCAAGGTAGCATTTGTGTAACAGTGAACGCCGGTCCTTTAGCTTATGCTTCCGCGTTTCTGGATCCTGCTTTATCTCCGCAATATCCCGATGATAAAGTAGAAGAATTGAAAGATGTCTTTAGGTATATTTTATCACTTTTTATAATTAATTAATTTTATAATTAATCTTTTATAATTTCTTATATGCATGATATTGTAATCACTTACAAGGAGTTTTCTTACGATTTTAGGGAATTTGTCAAGATATGTTACACAGCATTACAAATTAATAGCAAACTGATCACACCGGACCAACATGAATATCAAGAAGTATTACGTGAGAATTATCAGAAACTGTGTCAAAGTTTGTCATCTTTATTTGGAGAGCCAATATGGCTAGACGAGCAAGTAGGAAACTTCAAACGTAATAGCGCTGCTCTCTTTAGCACTATAAGCGGTGCTAACAGTCACACCAGTACAGCCTAAGTCAATAATCTTAGAATGTTCGTCCTATAGACTTCAGATTTATTTACAACTTGTTAGCATAATATAACTAACAAATAAACTTACCCAAGTATAACACTCCAATTTTGATGAGTTTTTAGTATGTTGTTCTCCAGACAAAAATATGTGTCGTTTATTTTTGTCTGGAGAACAACTAATACTAAAAAAACTCATCAAAATCAGAGTGTCACACTTGGGTAGGTTTACTTGTAAAATTCTTACGTGTACGTAAGTTTATGAAATATTTATATTATAGATATTATCGCTTTATATTTTTATTGCTTTTATTGACGTGTCATTTATTAATCTATGATCAAGTATTTGTATCAAATTTGTAACTTTTGCACTGGCCTATTGAAGAAAACTCTGATCACTGCCAGATTTTTTCGACGAAGCTTTATGAATGGGCGAGTTTAAAACGGCAAAGTGGCTAAGTACGCTTGCCAAGCAATCGAATATGATTGGATCTATAAGTAATAACCAATTATGTTTATTTGCTTGACGAGCAAGCTAGCCGCTTTTTCAACTTGAACGTGCCCAATGTCTCGAAAAGTCTTGATTGTAGGGAATACGTAAAAATAAGTTATAGCTGATTTGTAATCATTCAAAAATTTCGAGAAAAACACCGATACGAGAACTGCTTTTATAAACTTGCAATGTTAATGTTATAGTTCGACAAATTGCAATTCAATTACTAGAATAATTTCATATACCAGGGCATTTATATAATATATCTATGGCGAGTATATATAACAGTGTACTAGTACACTTTAGTGTACACCTCAGTTCTTTCACTATGGATAATGTTATAGCGAATTCGGTAGACTGCACTAGTATGTACTGAGTGCGAACTTTTTCAGTGTTATACATTCGGCTTGTGCGCACTGTATCAGTGCATTCAGATTATCTTATTCGGCAAATGAAAACTGATCCAGTGTAGTGCTGAATTTATATTCCGATCAACCGAATGAACTAAACGAATTCAAGAAATGTTACACTGACGTTTCTGATAGTGCAGTTTGGCATAGCACCAAAATAGGTTCTGCACTCGCACCCTGTCAGGGCAGCACCAGAGCAGAGTCAGTGCATCAGTGTATCGAATTCGCCATTAGTTAATAAGGCGTTTATATTCGATGTCCTATCAACCTTAGTATAATTTTTGTCCTCATTCTTTTATCCTAGGAAAAAGAAAACTAAATCTAGTTAATTAATAAAAATAATGTACCAAGATAGAAAAGATTATCTCTGCCTGTAATATTTGAAAAATTCACACAATACAATTAACAAATTGTTTCGATTAAATTTTTCTTGTCACATTCTACTAAATTAAATGTTGTTTGTATAATATCTGACGATGGACTTTAATAATAATCGTTTATCTTATGATTGACACAGTAAAAGTTAAACTTAATCTATAAGCACTGAATGTATGGATAAACTTTTTTACCTAATGTGATTACAATATACATATTATTATATATAGATAATTTCTTAAACATGTATTTAGCACTGTAAAAATTGATATTTATATATATATATATATACATATATATATATATATATATTACACTTGTTTAAATTTTTGCTTGCGTATAAGTGTTGATGTGTAGTCGGCTATTTTAGAAATAATGGAAATATGGAAAGTATTAGGTCCTTTAACGCTATAGATTGTCGAATATTTTTTATCCAGCAATTATATAAACGTTATGTATGCGTTTGCGTACTACGTAATAGTATAAAGACGAATTCGTAGATTGAGTTTCTATGCCAATTATTGAAACTTTTAAAGAATTAAATGAAGATTTGTTTATATATTTTAGAAGAGATGAGATAAGACTTAAATAGCTACGATTTATCGATGAAACAGATCCGACCACTTTGATACCTTGCGAGTATGCACAAAAGTGATGTTATATATTGATAATTATTTGTAAACGAATGACATGACCGGTATTCATAGTCGATTCTTATATTTGAGACTGTGTTAAGTGTAATATTAAGATGTCATAAGTCAATCAGTGAGGCGAGCCTCTCACAAGACGTTGCTTAAAACCGTGTTAAAATAAGAACGGATTATGAATACCATTCAAAAAATTTTATAAATTATGAAGGAGGAGGGGCGTGTGTGCGCTGCGCGAGAGCGCTCGATGTGAGAGGATAAGAAGGAAGAAAGCGGAAAAGTATAAATGTATAAATTAATTAACTATACAAACAGCGAAATTGATGCGAATAGGTTAATAACAGCTTTAAGAATAAATATATTACAATATACTCAGTAATTCATAGAAATGTTTAATACATTTCAGAAGTATAATGATTTAAATGTTTTTTTTTTTTAATAATTAGACTCGCACGAACGCAAAAGTTCTTTAAAAAAGATTTGTTTAATTGTAATACCTAACATTGTTTTTATGTTTACGAGATTTTTTTAATAAATCGTGAAATTTTAGTCGCAAAAATTTATGTAGAATTTATAGCAATCTGTTTTAAATGAATGAATATATGAAATAAAATTTGAAAGTATAAGCAGAGAGAAACCTGAGAACGGTCATTCCGGTACATTAGCGGCACCAATATGGTCTATTTGTGCATGGATGTAAAGAAAGTTTTTTTTTTCGACGTTATGTGCAAATTTATTTATCAACAACAATTTTTACATGTAAAACTTATAATGGCTGCGTCAGCAGATTTAACAGTTTTGCAACCGTTTTATTATGATTGGTCTCGCTGATTGGATTATACTTTTAGATCTAAAGGAATAATCCTATCTCAGCGAAGAATCATAAAATAGTTGTAAAACTGTTGAGTCTGCTGAACACGATCAATATGATCAATAAAAGATCAAGAGATACGAGTTGCGTTTCGTTTCACGCATGATGCGCATAATGCATTAACTGTCCTTGTTTAATGTTTGGTGAGCAACAAGGATAAATGATACATTATGCGTGTCATGCATGAAATGTAATGCACCCTAAGTGTTCGCTGTTGAGGAAATGGGTGTCTAGCGTCTACAAGGAATTGGATGTCGTGGTGTTCGTCGTTGAGAGGAACTAAGTGTCTGCTTAAAATGCCAGGTAAAACTACATAGAAAAAAAATCCGGAAAGTGTTGGTTTTTGAAACAGTAATTTCGCATTTATCCTCATTCAAATTATTCTTTACACGGTTTTATAAATTATATTTATCACTATGATGTTTTTCGAGTGTTTTACACGTGACTTCCTACGCGGTTGTATGAGCATTTCCATATCAAGCGCAGATTGCAAATACGATGTTCTACGTGATTCCGCTTGGAATCCCACGTCCATTAGGTTTTATTTATAATTACGAAATTCTTGTAATTTTTTTTTTACACGGTTTAACGAAGAATTTCTGTTTCAAAAGCCGCATTCATTCTCATAGAGAAATGTGTTCTTTGCGTTTTAACGTGGTTTACTAGAAAAATGCGAATTCCTTTTGAATGCTTTAATGTAATTCCCACGCGGTTTTAACAGCATTTCCGTATCGAGCGCATTGCAAATGTATTTCTACTCGAAATTCTATCATCAATCGTCTATTGAACTTTATTTGGAATTGCAAATTTCGCGGAATTGTAATTTACGCGGTCATTCTGTTTCACAAAGGCCACATTCATTCTCGTGCAAAGATGTATTATATTCGGTTTAACGTAGTTTGTCAGAAAACTGTAAATTAGTGCTATAAAGATAATTCCTCTACGGTTTTACGAGCAGTTCTGCATTAAATAGATACCAAATGTGTTTCTATTTGAAATTCTACCCTTAATCATTTATTGAATTCTATTTGAAATTACGAATTTCTTGTAATTTATACAGTTTAACAAGGAATTCCTGTTTAAAAACTCAATTTGTTTTTCTAAAGAAATGTTCTATGTGATTTAACATGGTTCCAGAAAACTGCGAATTCTTCATAAATGCTTTATAAAGTAAAGATGATTTTTACGCAGTTTTACAAGCTATATTAGATGAAATATTGAAAAAATTGTAAGAACTGTAAGATATTTATTTTTAATACATACAAGTAACATATATCTTATATTGTTTTTAGAGAAAATAAGATCTTTTTTCCTCCTAAGGATCCCAAATACGTTGTCGTAGAAAATCGGCACAACAATAAAAATGTTTAAGTTTTGCTATAAAAATAAAGTTACTATAAAAATAATCCAGACAAGTGTATTAGTTATAATGACAATTTATTTAAACATTTATTGTTTAATTCATCCGATGTCCCCGCAAACATCTAAATAATTATACTATTAATTATGCTAATTATAATTATACTATTATTATAATATACATCTCTCTCTCTCTCTCTCTCTCTCTCTCTCTCTCTCTCTCATTCTTGATATTTATCTAAAATAAGATCGTAATTATTTTCGCGGCTCAATAATAAGATCTACACCATCTTTTGCTGTGAGAACAAAAGTTCTTTCGTCGAAAACAAGTGGGACTGGAGTCTGAGAATGAAGTTTAAATATATATCTCGACAGAAGACTCACCAGACCAACCTTTGTTTGTATATAGCCAAATCGCGAACCTGAAAATTAATATTATTCAAAACTTATAAATTTGTATTGATTCAATATAAATCAAATGTAGTATTAATGGATTAATACACACCAATACAATTTCGTGGGCCTTCTCCAAATGGCAAATAAGTGTAAGAATGTCTTTGTTCTATTTTATCTGCATTGAATCGTTCAGGGTCAAATTTATCTGGATTCGGGTATATCGATGGATCTCGATGTAAACCAAGTACCGGTATAGTTATTAAAGTTCCTTCTGGTACACGAATGTTTGTTGTTGGTAAATCTATTTCTTTGGTGCAAATGCGGTGCAAAAGAGGAACAGCTGGATATTTTCTCATAGTCTCTGCAGTATATAAACGAAAAGTATAATGATACATCTTTTTCAAAATATAAGTAATGTATATGAACGTATAATACATTCATATATGTAGCATCAAATAATGAAATATTTTCGTATATTAAAATTTTTTTCTTGTATTGATGTTAATTGAAAATAGTTTTATTAATTCAGTAACTCAATTATTAATGAAACTGTTGAAGCATGTCAAGAGTGTACATTTCTCTCTCTTTTGCTCCCTTCCCGAACTTAACAGAATAATATTTAAATACGTATTTGTGCTGTTGTTTTCTATAGTAAAATTTTATTTATTTTATTAATACTATTATCAAATTAACAAAATTATTTTTAATTAAAATAATGCTGTTAAAACATCTTTTTTTTCCCGTGTACTATTATACTTTTAACATAATGTGTGATTAATATATATGAACTTGCCATTTATTACTTTATGAAGATACATCATTTCGTTAATAGCGTCGTAGGTCAGTTCACCATGCTTTTTCAATATTTCATCGATTTCCTTGCGAACTTTGTCTTGAATATCTTGATGTTGAGCTAATTCATACAGAGCATATGTTGCTGTCGTTGCAGAGGTTTCGAAGCCAGCCACAAAAAAGACATAACTTTGTGCAGTTGCTTCTGTCATGGTAAGTTTATTCATAGTTGCTACAAGTTAAAAAAATAACATATTTATAGTTATGATATACAATGTATATAATTTTAAACAAAAATATATTTTAAGAAAACAGTTTTATTTAATTGATTTACAAGATTGCAAAGAGAAATAATATATTTTTTAACACATTGTGGAGAAGCTATTAATATAAGAACAAACGTAAATTAATAATAAGAAAAGTAAAATATAAATTATGTATATATTACATGATACGTTGGTAATCTCTTCATTATCATCAGGATCAACATAATCCCTGTTCATTAGTTGTATGAGCAGATTCACGAAATCATATCTAATAATATTATAAGCTTTCCTATATTCTACAGTCTCTCGAAACATTTTCATATAGAAACTGATGACTTGTCGGTCCGTGAAAGGAACGGAAAAGAAATCCATAATTTTCGGCGCAAACATAGATAATGCAACCCAAATTGGATTCATCTCTAAAATTTTTTTTTCGTAGGTTCGGAATTTGTTATTGGGATTCTCAATGCAATTAGATTCGATACCAAAAGCTGTTGACATGATCACATCTGTTGAATATCTATTGATAGAATTGACAAATAGTTTTCAATTAATTTTATTAAATTTTATCGAAATTACAAAATACCAACTTAATACTAAGAGGTGAGAACTTAAAGACATACGAGAGAACAAATTTTTAGGAATAAAGAAGCATTGATATTTTAACATTTTGATGCAAAAACATAACTATGTTTTTGTCAAAAAACGAACAATATTCAAATAAAGATTCAGAAATAATAGCTATAAGAGAGTAAAAAGATTCAAATAGGGAGAGTTGTAAAATTTAGAGAGAGAGAAAGGAAAAAGAGAAGAAAATTTAGAAATTTTTCTTAAATTTAAATAGAAAGCCGCTAAAAGGAGCAATCTTAAATGTAATATAAAAACACTTTTTGTTAAGTAATTTAATTTACTGACATCAAAAAATAACATTTTCGACTTTTAATTGGTCTTCATCAATTCTTATAGATCTAAAACTTTTAACCAGAAATAAATATCTTACATAACAATAAGTGAAAGTAAGACAACAATTAAATTAATAATTATAAAATGAGATATATCAAATGTGTTAATAACATGTAATACAGAGAAAATAAGTAAAAAATTGAACAATGTATGCTAATTATTAAAATATAACAAATTCGTCAATTAGAGGTGAGAACTTTGTCAAGTTCATAAGAAAAAAATGTGGAATCCGTTAAAATTAAATATTAAGAGCTTAAATATTGAATATGTTCACATAAGAATAGTAATTCATCTATAAAAATACAGAAAATGCAGTATATTACTAATGGTTATAAATTCAATAATTTACTGAAAAGTTTCTGTTACAATCCATATCACTCAAATTGGTGTCACTAGTCTCACTTTTGAGATATTAAACTTTTTCAAATATTAACATTGAAATTGTATTATAAAGGAGGTAAGGCCTAGTTTTACAATTCACGGTTAACTTTTAACCGAGATTTAATTTACATTTTATCTCTTTCTAATTCTAGAATTAGAAAAAAATGAGAAATAAAGTTGAACCTCAGTTAAGAATTAACCATGAATTCTGAAATTGGACCAAAGTAAAATAAATAGATATTCTCGAAAAAAATTGAACTAATTTTAATGAAAAGAATATATATTATAATCATTGTTTAGATAAGTTTAAGAAAGCTTTGTACATTTTTGTACAAAAAATTGAATAAGTTTTTAAATTTTCTATAAACTTTTTTTTATGATGTGTATACAGTCTTTTTTAAATACAAAGAAAAAACGATCTAAATCGAGTGATAATAAGATTTTTTATAAAATAAATTTTTAGTTTATTAAATTAATATAATAATACATAAAAAATATAAAGTATAATATATTAAAATTTTAAACAGCTTTTTTTTTTCATTCAGTTGGATTCAATTGGATGCAATTGGATTGAAAAACTGCGTTTTCTATTCAAAATTTTGAAATGAACAGTATTGACGATGTACTGAAAAAGCTGATATCATTTTTATAGATTGAAAAGCATACAGATATGCTCCGTACAATTCCTATAAATAAATAAAAATGTATTCAGGATTTAAAAGGATTTATTTTAACATTCATGAATCCATATTTCTGAAAATCTAAATCCATTTTAATCCATTTCAATCCATTTACGTTTGTTGGGTAGAGATGAAAGCATAATTTTACTGTATAAGCGACATGGTGTGGTACAATATACGCTCCTGTTTTCATTATACATTTTATCGTAAGTAAGAATTTCAATCGTCAAATAAATAATTAATTGCAGTAATACAAAAATTGACAATAATAAACAATAATTGACAATTTACATTTAAATGACTCAATCTTGCCTTACCTCTTGAGTACATTATATTGACGACAATAAATTTCTCACTTTAAATACAATTTCTACGTTCACACAAAAACAGGAGAATAAATTTCTTCAAACAAATTGTATCACACCACGTTGCTTAGACCGTAAGATTATGCTTATCCCTATGATTTTGTAACATCTAAAAGAATCGCTGAAGAAGGACTCGTGAGTTCCGAAACGTTCGATATTTTTATATTATTTTATATTTTTTTATATTTTTTATATTTTTTATTTTTATGTTGTATTAACTTCGTAAACTAGAAATTCATTTTATAAGAAAATCTTATTACCTCTCGATTTAGACCGTTTTTTCTTTACACTTTGCATTGTAAAAAACGAGCAAGATCTAATTAGTCTTTTTTAATCTAATCGTTTTTGCATTACTTTTAAGTGGATTAAATAGAACATTACATTCTGTATCCAAAAGGACAAAATACTTTTTCTTAAAAAAATATTATGTTGTTTATCTTATATACTTATCGTATTTCGAATTCTATTTTCTATTAGGCTAATAACTTTATATTTAAATAAAAAAGTTTCTATTTCTTGTTGTTAGAAAAACTTTATTTAAATAATAAATTCTTAAAAATTTACCTTGCAAACATGTCCTTCATCTCGATAGAATCTCTTATTTCTGCTTTTTCCTTCAGATAATTTGCAAATTTTTCGCTATATTCTTTCATAATTGGAAACATCTGTTTTATTTTCCCTGAAGTAAAAGTTGGTGTCATTTTGACACGTAAGTTTCGCCATCTTTTTCCAGGCATAAGAAACAAATTGCCAGACAACGGGTCAACTTTTTCATTGAAATACATTCCACGATCATGAAAACTTCCAAATTCCTTTGTCAATACCGTTCGAATAAGATCGGGATCGGCAATTATCAAAATTGGTCTAAATAAGGTATACATTCCAAAAGCCCGATGATCCTTATATTTCATGTAAGCATTCTGGAAAAGTTCGCCTGTTGAAAATCAAACTATTTTTTAATTAATTTCGTGTGTGTATTTTAAATAAAAATAAATAACATAAAATATTATACATTTATTAAAATAAAAACAAAATGTGTAACGATTATTTAAACAATTATAAATACAATATAAAAATTGTAACTTGTAACAGTTGCAATTTTATAAAATATAAAGTATAATTAATGAAAATTTTTTATGGATAAATTTATGAATTTAAATGTTCCTGAATTTTTTTTTTATTTTTAACACTAATATAATTAATTTTGTTTTTTCTATTTCACAACATTTCTTATTTCAAAAAAATTTTCTTGGACAGCTACATATATTTGCCAATACTTGTAAAGTGAATTATTTCTGAAAGCCATTTATCGACGAGATTTTTGTGCATTCATTACATTTTTAGTGACTTCTTAGTGTGCTTTCGAATTGCCGCCGCTTCAGAGACTTCTAGGCACGAAAACACGCAAAATATTAGACTAGTAAAAGATGAAGAAATTAAGTTTTGCGCAAACAGGCAGAAACTAATAAATATTTCATGCTTGTTTAGGGCTAGATTTTTTCGTCATCATGAGGGCTACATTTTACAAAAATTTCAAAGCTTTGCGTTTAAATCTTAATGAACGGAAAGCAAATGAAAAAAAACCTTTTTCGATAGTTTTTATTTTGTTTCTACTTAACTTAATAGACCGATCTTAATATTCCACGTTTTATTTTGTAAATATTTTGAATATCTACATTTTTCATACTGAACTTGTTTCCATATAATCATATCTTTCGTTTTATAAATGAAAAACATTTTTTGCAAACTATTTGGTTTTTTTTCCATATTTCCTACACAAGTCTAAAGTCTCAAACATATGCATTTCTTTTTTTATGATCTTCCAAAGATTTTCGTGTAGAGAAAATGCTAGTTTATAATTCATTCCAAAATGAGAATTTTTCAGTCTAATTCTATTGGACAGCCCTGGGTTAAGGGGGGCGGGGGGGCTAAGGGGGCTATAGCTCCGAGCCCCGTCTTTTCAGGGGGCCCCTTAGCTTAAAATTGTATTTATTGATGAAAGTAAATAATCAAAGACAAATAAATAATTAATTAATTTTGCATTCCTCGTGCAATGAAACATCGTGTACAGACAATATTCAATAAAAGAAAGTACAATGAGGAATATAAATTAGCTTGTTCAGATGTAGAAATTACAGAGAGTGGCTTTCCAGCTACATACACAGGCAACATTGTGTAACACAGTGAATCATTTTATCCTTATTGTTTGTCAAAAGGCCTGTTCGCGTTGCATGAAATCCTCAAAAATTTGTGTACTTAAAACGAGATAAATTTTTAACAATACCGATCAGCAAATTGCGAGGCTGAGCAATCGTTTTCCAAATTAACAATAATAAAAAATAAATGTCGATCCACAATGACTAATACTACTATCTAGATTATCGTCACTAGCATTATTAGCAATAAAAAGCGAACTGATGAAAAATATTGATTTTAATGATTTAATCAATGAATCTGCGTGCATTAAGATAAATGTACCACTTTGTGGACCCAATTGTTGGACAAATTGTGACAATTTTAAATATTAAGCTTTTGTTGATATGTGTTACTCTAAATAAATTTTTAAGCAATTTTTTATATTATTTAGAAATTAAGTATTATATAATTTATTTATATTAAAAATAATACTTTCGTAAAAAAAATTTCGTTTATGGACAATCGTCCATTTATTAGGACATTCACACATATGCGTGTATCAATTATTGGATATTCCTTAGCGTACCTATCTACTGAATGATTAAAAAACATATTTTGTATATATTACATATAAAACTTTATATAAAACTTCACAATAAATGTACCACTTTGTGGACCCAATTGTTGGACAAATTGTGACAATTTTAAATATTAAGCTTTTGATGATATGTGTTACTCTAAATAAATTTTTAAGCAATTTTTTATATTATTTAGAAATTAAGTATTATATAATTTATTCATATTAAAAATAACTTTCGTAAAAAAAATTTCGTTTATGGACAATCGTCCATTTATTAGGACATTCACACATATGCGTGTATCAATTATTGGATATTCCTTAGCGTACCTATCTACTGAATGATTAAAAAACATATTTTGTATATATTACATATAAAACTTTATATAAAACTTCACTAATTACAATTTCGATAAACTTTTTTGTACAATCTTGATTGATAATTAAAATGCGATTCTCTTCTATAATAAAAAAATTGCTTATCATTTGTCCAATAATTGGGTCATATTTTTGTGGACACAGAACACGTCACATTTTTTGTCCAATAATTAGGACTTTTGAATCATATTATATTTATGACTAAATACAATTTATAATAAACGCAAATAACATATTTGATACGATTTAGTTTCAGAAAACATCCATTCTTACTAAGCATGTGTAATAAACTAAAATGTTAATGTTTCTAAAATTTAAATTAATGATTTCGTCTTGCAATTCTTTAACTGTCCAATAACCGGTACATTTATCTTATATCAAGAAAAAAAATTTTGTAAGTACTACAACTTTAATAAAATGTGAATTATCTTCATGTGTTTATTCTTCAACATCCAGAACTTGTATGTTTTAAGCAGAATTAAAACGACTCAAACTACAAAAGTCATTATATGAACAACCACGTTTCTTAAATAGAAATTGCAAAGTATATATGTATTTTGCATTTAATTTATTGTTATTCAATATCTATTATTCAATAAATAATTTCTATTGAAAATAGGTATTTATTATCTATACTATTATAAAACAATTCTTATGAATGAAGGGGGCCCCGTTTTAACATCAGCCCCTGGGCCACAAATACCTTAAGCCGGCTCTGCTATTGGACTTATAGTTGTTACAATTTTATTTGCATTCTAAGATGCATCTTACTGAAAAAGATCACGTCACACACAGTTATATAATGAAGTCAATTAAAACAAGTGAATCACGTAACAGGTTGTACTAAATCATTGCATAATTTTTTATAATTGACGTGATTTAAAAAATCACACGATGATATGCTCTTTTTTCCTATTTCCATCATTAAATTCTTTAAAATTTGACAATTATATAATTACCGTGATGGATAATGTTACTTCTAATATTACGTAATTTTTTAAATTACGTGATGCTAAAAAATTACGTACTGATTTGGTTAACGAATAATTTGTTACGTAATTTACTTGTTTTAATTGCATAATTTCATCATATAATTTTGTGACGTATTCTTTTTCAATAAGGTGGCAAATTTTGTTGAATTCAATAAATACTACATGTGCTTTCCAATATTGTGATTTTGAATATTAATGCACTTATAGATAATTTCATTATAAATATTAATATTTGAAGTTCAATGATTGCTCTAACAGTCTTCAATCAACTCCAATTAATTTAATCGACCGATTAGTCTATTCTCGAATTGGCCAATAGCATCCGTCGTTAAACGAAATGACAAATGCGATTGGTTAATCTTAATAGACTAATTGGTTTTTATCAAATACGTTAATTGGAGTTCTCTTCTCGTCACGTTAATTGTCCAACTCCACATATTGATAAGTTAACGCCCCTGCTACTCTGGATTAATATTTATATAATGCCAACAAAAATTATCTTCTGAAATATAAAGTTATCACTGTGACATGATAATGAAGTCAGATTGATTACTGCAAAAAAACATAACTACTTTTTTTTTTAATTAAAATAAAACAAAACAAAATTAATTTTCATTGTAGAAATTTTTTTCATACCACGTGATTTTTATTTCTTAACTACAATGTACGTGTTACGAACTTAACAGGATTCTCACTGTTGAACGAAAAATTGTTATGTTAACATTCAGATTGACAATTTAAACAAGGACTTGGTGTGTTGGGAAAAAATATTTCTTTCGATTTATGTTTTATAAGAAGATTTGTCGGCATTATATGAAAACTTATCCGAAGTGGAATTATTATACCAAGTGTTAACTAAAGAAACGGCTCACAGTGATCCAAAACTTTTTTATATATACGTATATATTATATCTATAATATATTTATTATTATTGTTACGTCCATATCGGGTGGAAGTACTAAGAAAGCGATCAAAACGGCGCAACGCGCGTGGCAGGGGACATAATTAATGTAGATAGAGATAAAGATCGGTCGTGAATTATTTCTATGGGATGAGAAGTACGATCAATCAAAGACGCGACGAATAAAAATCCTTGTTCGCATCGCTGTAACATTACTTTATTACAGTTATTACAGTTATGTTTTAATCATTTATTTATGAAACTAATTCCAAATTGAATCAAATGTAAATAATATTTCGCCACAAAACGTTAATTAGATTATATTTTTCATTATTAAATGTTAAAAATATTAAGGTATAAACATTGCAATATAAATATTTTATAGGTAGATACATGTGAGAACACAATAACCAATAGAAAATAATACTTTTAACAATCTAGCTGGATCTTAGGTGCTTGTATAATTTCGTGAATTTATATAGATACTATATGTATGTAGTAAAATAAGAAGTTCTTTAAACTGCGCGCCGAAACAATTTTTCGATTTTGAAACACCCAAACTCTATTAAATTATCACAGTAATATCACGAGTTAAATTAATTAATAATTCGATGCTCTTTACATATCTTAAATGTTCAATAACACATTAAAATCTGTAAATAATTAATTATTATTGCAAAAATTATGATCTCGGCCGGGAGTTAATTAAGAATATCAATTATATTTTTCATTATAATATTTATCATCTTTTGATATGACGCGATGCATAACGCTTAATTGGATTAAGGAAACGATACCGAAATTATAATGAAAAATATAATCTAATCTAATTAACGTTTTGTGGTGCAATATTATTTTACATTTGATCCAATTTGGAATTAATTTCAAAAATAAATTATTGAATCATAATTGACAATGAGAATAAGGGTTTTTATTTATTTCATTTTGATGTATCAATTTCTCCTTAATTCTGGCGTTATTATGATGATTATTTTCGGTTTCTACAAAGAAAAATACATAACGTAAAAATAAAAAATCTCTGAGCGATAGCAAAAAACTCTCGAAAATTTCTATCCTTCTTTTAATGATTACACGAATTTCTATAAGAACCGATATTTTAACAGTACTTTAGTGGATCATCTGATATGTATATGTTATAGAAATTAAGTACAAGAAGTAATATAAACGATAAAATTGAAGCAAATAATAAAATATAATGTAAAATACAAAATATTCGAAATTATTGTAATCAATTTCTAAAAACTTAATAAAAATATAAAAACTTACTAAACGAGAATGGATTTAAATGGATTGAAATTTTAATCAATTTCTATTTCAATTTATCTAAATGCGTACTTTAGTAGCATTCGTGGATTTTCACTTTTTTAAAAATTTAATTGAATAAAAAAACCCTTTCTAGATTTAATTAGATTAAAAAATTGCATTTCTTATTCAGAATTTTGAATAAAACAGTATTCCCGATACACTTAAAGAACTGAAATCTTTTTAGATTGAATGATATAGAAATGTGCTTCATGCAATACCTCTAAATAAATATAAAAATGCATTAGAACTGAAAAGGATTTATTTCAAAGTTTATAAATGCGTACTTCTAAAAATTTAAATCCATTTAAACTCATTTTAATTCTTGTTTGCTGAAAATTAAGTAAAAAACTAATGAGTAACTTGTAAATAGAAGAAACTTTCCTAATTCTGTAAATAATTATATATTAATGTTTTCTGTAATAATTATATAGTAATGTAAATAATTACTGTAAATAATTATATATGTAAATAATTATATATTAATGCATTATATTTATATTACACATAAAGAGATACTGACCTACTGACATCCTTCCAGTTACAACATCTGTCAAATTTCCAGTGGGTACAACGGGTTTAACATAAAAAACACCTCTCTTACGCCAGAAATTAAATATCACAAATTTATAATAAACATACAAGATGCTCAAGGCAAAAATGAAGACCCCGACTAACTCCACAAGTACCATCGTAAATCTGAAATATGATGACAAAACAAAAAATCTTTTGTAAAATATCAATATTAATTACGACTTCATGAAACATCTTTCATAAAAAAAATTTAATCTATATACTCTTATAATTTGAACCGGACAATACGCGATTTGTATCTCATTATTCGCAATTTCTTATTCATAACATTCTTGGAAATTTATCGTTTATGAGGAAAACCGATTGATTCTAAAATGGTATTACTTCTGTTGTATTACATATGTTCATATGATCAGAGCACTTCACTGTGAATCCAACGATACTTTTTTATGTACTAAAAAACGTTTAATATTCCTAGTAATATTTATACAATATAATAAACATACATTGATTAATTGGAAAATGTGTAAAACATGCCATGTTAGTTCAAATTGCCGATATAAAAAAAGAAAAAATATACTTGATATGTATCTATTAATATATTAAGATAATTTATCGGTAATTTTCTACTTTATTACGTAAGCTTATAAAATCATTAATATTATTGCTTTTTGTTCTCTCACCTTATTTAAAAAATTGTATAAAAATTGTTGTACAGTTACGTTCATACACTCGCATTAATGTGCGGTTCGGGGCTTTGAACGCTATAATAAGGTTGTCCCCCACTTTGCTGGTAAACTTTGATATTCAGGACCGTATTGTTTTAACGACATTAATTTATTTACGTTTACATTAATTTTTTAAATAAATAATAATGATTATATATGGGCGCTATTCCGCGTGTAAAGTGGATTAATTATCTCTCAAAAATTTTTTTAATTTTGCACATAGTGCTTGGAGAGAGAATTTTATACTAAAGAGAGGATTTTTTTATTGCAAAATTGATTGAGATGTAAACAATTAAAAATTAAACTACTTTATTCTGCAAAGATTCATATCTTTGTTACTAATAATAATAGCTGACTTCGTTTTTTTTAATTCACGCTAAAAATGTTCTAGGAAAACTGAGAGTGTTGCTGGTTCACACTGCATCCGATTTCCGTCGTACGACGACTCTGCAACCAATCAGAAAAATCGTATCATCGATGCGGAGCAAAATTTTGTTTCCTGATTGGTCGCAGAGTCGTCGTACGACGAAATTCGGATGCAGTGTGAATCCAGCGTATGTAAAATATATTTTTTCAGATTTTCCGACTTTCTTCTCGATTAATTGTTAAAAAATTTGTTAGAAAGTTTATTAAATAGGCAATGGAAAACGAAATCTTCTCTGAATATTAATATATTTCCTGTAAACTAGAACATTTTTAGCGTGAATTAAGAAAAAACGAAGTCAGCTAGCATTATATTAGTAACAGAGATATGAATCTTTGCAGAATAAAGTAACTTAATTTTTTAATTGTTTACATCTCGATCAATTTTGCAATAAAAAAAATCTTTTGGCACAAAATCTATCTCCCAGAGCACTATGTGCAAATTTAAAAAATTTCTGAGAGATGATTGATCCGCTTCACGCGTAATAGCCCCCGTATATATGTGTATGTATGTATATAATATTTTTTGTTTGATTCTACATGAAAAATTTGGTCGAAAGATAACTAATATCGAAGAAGTTTATAAACTACTCTTTAATACTCGTAACTTAAACTTCAGTTTTATACTATAGATCGCATGATTGATACGTTTCAATAGAACTTCAAATGACATAAAAAATAGACACTTTAATTGCTATTCCTTCCTACTTATGCTACTCGTGCGCTTTTAGCTCACGTGGACAGGATTTGTGAACTGTGTTTCGCAGATTCGCTACTATAAGATTCCAATGTAATTTTATTATCAATAAACGTGGTAGAGACATATCTTTTCATGAACGAATATCTACAGTGTATAATTTTTACAAAAAGAGGACAAAAAGAGAAGAATCTTAATTATATAACAACGTTGCATATAAGATAAACGTTTCTGAATTATATAACAATAAACAAGACCGGTTTTAGGCATCTCACGCGGCTTCGCATTTTGACTAATTAAACCCCGCGCAGTAAAGTTTCTTAATAAAGCAATAAATGTTGAAAATAATAATATGAATAATAATGAATAATTGTCAATAATATTATTAACAATTTTTAATTATATATATAGTTTAATGCTGCTTTGGCCGTAACTCTAACTAACTAAATATTTTTAATTAAATATTAACTCTCTAATATGTTAATAATATATCTTAATATATATTTTAAATATAATTATCTCAGAACTATAATCGCATGCCAATTATTTTCGGACTTGTAACTTAATTAATCCGAGATGCTAATAATTTCTTGAAATAAAATTAAAGTCTATAAAGAACTTATTGCGAAAAATATCGGTTAAAGGTCGAATTTGGATTTCACGTAAACCCGTGTCAACGTCTTCAGAAACTAGCATTCTCACAGATAAAAATATTTTTTATAATAAGTTCTTTACAAAATTTAATTTAATGTCAGGAAGATTATTAATATCTCAGCTTGTTGCAAGTTTAATCATAATCGGCGTATAAAGTTCTGAGATTGATTTCTCTAAATATAATATGTATTTAACTTTAGCATAATAATTGATACTTTCGTATTTAGTTGATTTATTTATGTAAGCGGTCTTGTTTCAAATATTAATTTTGTAAATGTATTTAACAAGGCTAATGAGAACATATATTATTTTATAAAATAAAAATAATGTTTTGCAAAAATAACTCTTGCAATCTGCTGCGACTGAAGCGATAGAAATTTTTAATGTTTCTTCGAAAGAGATAGTACTGTTGAGTCGGGAAATCCATCAATGACAAAGTCATATAATATACGGGGTGTCCTAAAATGCTCGGAAGTTTTTCCGCTGGCGTATTCTACAGAATATTTTAAGACAAAAACTTTCTATACAGAAATATACAAACTATAATAGTTTTCAAATTATAAACGATTAAAATTGGCTAATTATATAGCGTCTAAAAATTGCGCGCTCAGAGGCGGAACATTGCGCGATTATATATTGATTTTATTTATTTGTAGGAAAACTGTACGTTGTTATTATCATTTTTTCCAGCATATCAGAAATACGAAAAATTAATTTACTATTTGACATAATTTATTTAACAACTTTTTCAGTTCGATGTATCTAATAAGTAATAATTGATATTCTGTAATAAAATAAGCTGATATTACAAATTGATTAAAAATAAGAGAAAAGAGCCAATAATTTTTTTAAAAAAGATATATAAATGTAATTAACTCAAAATCGCAATACATTAAACAAACAGAGTAAAATTCGCAAGTAAGAATTCGCACATACGTTTCGACACCGATCGGGTCATTTTTAATGTTAAATTTAAAATTAAGTGTGTATAATAGAATTAACGAATCAACAATAATAAAATTACATGTGTATAATTATAATAAAATTAACGAGTCACTCATGCGAAACTAATCACAAAGGAAGATCCATATTCAATTATACACATTTAATTTTATATTTACGACTCGTTAATTATTCAATTATACACATTTAATTTTATATTTGTGACTCAATAATTTTATTATAATTATACACATGTAATTTTATTATCGTTGATTCGTTAATTCTATTATACACACTTAATTTTAAATTTAACATTGAAAATGACCCGATCGGTGTCGAAACGTATGTGCGAATTCTTACTTGCGAATTTTACTCTGTTTGTTTAATGTATTGCGATATTGAGTTAATTACATTTATATATCTTTTTTAAAAAAATTATCGGCTCTTTTCTCTTATTTTTAATCAATTTGTTTTATATTTGTTGAGCCTTCCATTAATTTATTTTAAGTTGTTAAAAGTGAAATCTTTTATATTATCGATAAAACTAGCGTTTTTGATGTTTTCGTTCCTGTCTAATTTCTTCGTAGTAATTTCGCAGAATAAAAATTTCTTCTCCACGATTTAAATATTCATGCTAATGTGTCTGCCCCTGGTCTATATTGTGTCCAAGCTGGAAAAAATATGAAATTGCAGATTTCTCAGATTTCTTTACCTATTATTATCAGTATTGGTTGCCATACTGAGATTAAATGGATAAAGAAATCTATGATTTCATA
>NW_017279979.1:624375-624973 GCF_001594065.2 Cyphomyrmex costatus
ACATAAAATGTTTAATAACTCGTGAACTATTGACTTTTTGATAATCGTACCTTAATGCTTTACGGGGCTGATATTTTATCGGTCGACAATGCTTTTCAATGGCTGCAGAACAGAATGATTCTCAGATTATCTATTCTTGAAAAGAAACGTATATGTATGAGAAATCAGAGAAATACTAATACAAAGTTTATTAATGAGTTCTCAAAAATAAATTTTTGAATTTTGTATATCTTCTAATAGAGTAATCAAAATTGCTGACTTTTAAGAAACTTGAAATCAAATATTCAAACAAATTAATTTCACGAATTTTGTCTGTTAATACGTGTCTGTATAAAAATGGAAGTTGAATAATTAGGAAGTTGTTTTTTTTATGTTAACTTAGCCCGTTCTTACTAAATATATGTACAGTTATTAGTAATTAGTACATAGAGATCTTGAATACATTTAAAACTTTTCCAATCATATATTTTGTGTGACAGTTTAAGGTTTTATTTAGCAAAAAAGAGCTAGAGAGGCCCTCCACCACCCCCGTCGATTTATCGGCGGTCCTCTTTTCTTTATAAATTATACTTACTCGTAAAAAACGGACCATCGTAAA
>NW_017279981.1:0-285 GCF_001594065.2 Cyphomyrmex costatus
CACTATGCAAAGATTCTCATGGGAAGCGAAACGCGAAAAACAAAGAAGAGGTTGATAGCGACCCGGAGCCGAGATTTTAATGCGGTCGGGAATGCGAATAATCAACTTTTCAATTAAGGAGAGTTGTGATAACCTTATAGAAGAAAAAGTTTGAGCCCGCTGGCCTGAGCTCAGGGCGAAAAGGAGGACCAATTTTCTGGTGATAATCGCTAGTGAGAGTAAATCGTAAGGAAAAATCAAGGCGAGCTTTGCTATAACCGGCGCTGGATCCCAAATAAAGTCATA
>NW_017279981.1:607-895 GCF_001594065.2 Cyphomyrmex costatus
TCCCGGATAATTTCCCGACCGCCAGGGAAAGTGTTCTCCACGATGGATGTCGGTCCCTGAAAGGAGAAGCAGAGATTAATAAGGAGATCGCTCAGTTCCCGGATTTAGGCGCGTGAAAATCGATCGACGCGCTGCGATTAGTGCGATCCTGAACTACGTAGCGGAATGCTTGAATTTCGGGTAAAGCAGGCTGGGCGGGCTACGCCAGGGGCAAAACAGCGAACTCTATGGAACGTGCTTGTCTGCGACGTTGCCGTTTCAGCGATCGCCTTGTATTTGCGTATCGCA
>NW_017279982.1:0-1387 GCF_001594065.2 Cyphomyrmex costatus
GAATGTTTTTGTTATCGCTGATACTTGCGCTCCCGTATCAATTAAAGCGATTTCGTTTATTTTCTCGAAATTTACTTCGATCATTGGAATCTGTAGCGATTTAATTTTCTTCCTTTGTTCTGTCTTCATTTCTTGTTCTATTTCTTCGATGATCTTCTGCGTTCGCAGTATTTCTACGCGATTATCTTTCCTTCGGAATCTGAGTCGGTACCTTTCCTCTTCGTATTCTTCCTCTTGACTTTGTTTTGCAGTTTGTTCCTGCGATTCATTGTCATAATCGTAACACGACTCCTCCCCATCTATTAATTCTTCTTCCTTTTCTGTTTCAGGTCGATCATCATCTTCATCGGGTCCCTCCTCTTCGGGTTCTTCCACGATGTACGTCTTATTCAATTGGTGAGTATTTCTTTTCTTATTTTTATTTCTTTTCCTTCTAGGATTTCGGTAATTATTGGCCTCTTCGTAATAATCAGTCTCCTCTCCTGAAACTTGTTCATTTTCTTCGGAATTAGTCTGGTACTCCTCTTCTCGTTCCGAATCGGCGAATTCATCTTCGCTTTGTTGCGATTCGTACTTGATTCTTCTTTGATTACGACGTCTATCACGCCTCGGCGCTTGTTCGTTAGATTCGTAATATTCCAAACAGTTATTTCCATTGTTGGAATCTGCTTGATCTATACATCGGATATTACCATCTTCGTCTTTTTCGTATTGACGGTATCTTCCGGAAATTATTCTTCTTTGGCCTTTACCTTTTCTCACACTTTCCTGTTGAATAATTTGCGCTACGTTATCCATTATACAAGTTCCTCTTTCAATCGTGTAGGTTGTACCACGAGGAATGTTTAATCTTTTAAATCTTCTATAATCTCGTTTTCTATAATCTTGACATTGATTATGGGCGTTTTCTATTTGACGCGTATCACGCTTCGCGACTTGCGAACGGTTACTTTTATCGTATCTTATCAATTTTCTCGAATCTTCGTATTCTTGATTCATTACGCATAATTCTGCGTTACAATACTCTCTATCGTGTCTTTGCATTGATAAACTACGTTTTCTACGAGTACTGTGTTTCATGGCAATTTCCTCTTTTGGAAATGTATTCTCGTCATATTTATATTGACGTTTGCTTCTCACATGAGTTTGGGGATCTTTTATCACCCGTCTTCTTTTGTTTAAATTTTTAACTTGCGCTTTGCGCAATTCGTGCAATCCATAACTGTTTGTACGCTTCAATGCGTAATTGTGATCATCATGATCAACTCGTCGCTGGTTTCTTGTTACCGTTGACTTTTGAGATTTCTGGTACTTCTCTCTGCCGTGAATATTCTTCTCATTTGTTCTTTCAATATCGTCTGAGTTGAGATTACTTTCATTTTGTTCA
>NW_017279983.1:0-751 GCF_001594065.2 Cyphomyrmex costatus
GGCAAATCCGATAAGTAAGCTCAGGACGTTTGCCGACATGATCAGCAAAAACGCCCGGAAGGTGACATCCCACTGCGCGTCGACCCCGTTGATCAGTGACGCAGCAACGTTGCCAAGCGCGCCAACAGCGAAGCAAATCGGGATCGCAACGATAGCGATGAGCACACTTGCCAGCAGCTTGCTGGCGATCACCTCAGCGCGGTTCGGCACCTGGGTGAACGTGACTAAACCAGTGCGTTGGGACCATTCGCTGGTCACCGACATGATGGCAATGACCGGCAGAAGAACCCCAGCGGGCAAGCCTCCACGAACATGCTGTACTTGACAGATTCGTCGGGGACGAAGAGGATCACGCAGACCGAGGCGATGACCGCCACGATGACAATACTGGCCATCAACCAGAATCCGGCTCTGGTATCGAACATCTTGCGCAACTCGACGGCAACGAGCCGCCCAAAGCCGATGGACTTATCGGCGTCAGGTTGAGCTTCTACTGGTGCTATTGCGGCGCTCATGCCGCACCTCCTTGAGTCGGAGCAACGGCTTCGCGTTGGGTGTCGGAAGTCAATTGCAGGAACATTTCTTCCAGGCCTGCGCTGCCAGCTGGGCGAAGCTCAGTCAGCGGTACACCGGCCGACAACGCCAATTGGCCAATCTGGGCAGGCTCGGCGTTGGTGCTAAGGCCCTGTCCGGAAGCCGAAACTTCGAGACCTGCGGTCTTTATAGCATTGGCCAAAGCCTGCAGATCGGC
>NW_017279985.1:0-362 GCF_001594065.2 Cyphomyrmex costatus
ACTTTCACGCACCCACTTCCGTCGCTTTTCCGCACTCGCGTTTTATCCGCGCTCCCGTTTTTTTCTTGCGCTCTTAAATTTCAATCGTCGGGGTCACCACTTTTAAGCGCTAAACGCTATAGAATAATAACTCGGGATAGCGGAAAGTCAGGTCACCAAGTAAAATATAAAATAAAATAAAATATAATGTATATTACAGTAATTAAATACAAACGCGTGAGACACTAAATGTCTGGTTACAGTCGCGAATCGGTTTTGTTCACGTTATTATACATTAATGAACGCGAGTTACTTTGGTAGAACTTTTGCGAATCTATATCATCTCTCAGAATTCGACCGGCAATTCTCCGAAAACGACTGTG
>NW_017279987.1:0-884 GCF_001594065.2 Cyphomyrmex costatus
CGCAAAATTGTTCCTCTCTCACGATCCGTTCAACTCAATCCGATTACCTCCTGAGACAGGCACGAAAATCCGATTAAGCTAGGGAGTTTTTTTGAAATGCACCAACTGAGTACCACTGCTCGATCGGATTGGAAATCCGACCATTTGTCGTAAACACCCACGGACATCTATTTTCAGACGTCTAGCAGCATAAGGGTTGATTTATACTGGCCGTAATCTGTTAACTTATGCCGTAATCTGTAAAAATTGACCAATCACAGTCGAATGAGAGGGGAATAATCGATTATAATTGGTCAATTTTTACAGATTACGGCATAAGTTAACAGTTTACGGCCAGTATAAATCAACCTTTATACTCATAGACTGCGCATCTCAACGGGCCGACTGTCGTCTGAACTAGAGAGAGAAAGCATGAGTGGTCGGAGCTTTGTCTCTCTCTAACGATGGTAATGGTGGTAATCGTTAGAAAGAGACAAAGCTCCGACCACTCATGCTTTCTCTCTCTAAGTATGTATGCGTCAATGCTGAAAAACTATCAGCGTCGCGATTTGTGGGGGCGACTACATACGCAGTATAAAAAATTCACATAATTATAATAAGCACTGTGATCCAGCTTTGACCGTTATTGGCTTCCTTCTTCTTGTTTATTATTGTTATCAATTGTACGGTCCTGAAAAGATTCTAGTTTTTGTCGTATCAAAATAGGAAATCATCCAGAAGCATATCAGCTCATTGAGCTAATTCATCTAATTAGTCTATATTTTAGAATTTAACGGAATATGCCAATCAGATGAAAAAGCTGATTGAGCGCTCAGTGAGCTATTGTGCTTCTGGCTTAGAACATATATAACATGAAATGCTAATAGAATGCCCAGGCTGAAGCC
>NW_017279988.1:0-533 GCF_001594065.2 Cyphomyrmex costatus
TCAATGAACTATAGAATGACTCGCGAGGCGGCAAGAATGATTCATTCAATTTTTCACTGCAATTAATGTACTCGTACGGAAAGATACCTTTTTGAGTTAAAAGATTAAAATTTTCTTCCGATAAATGAGAAAATTCGCGTCGCAGTACCCGCAGCTTATCTTTGCTGAGTGTAACTGCGATTAATGTTCACGCTCCTTTTTTTTTGAGCAATATCTTTAATCGGAAGGATTGCGGGATCTGGGTTTCTCGAGGGCATCGAATAACTCGCCGTATGCAGACACAAGTTAACTTTATTTCTCCTACGAATACACGTGCTGTGACGAATTTAGCGAACACACGACCGTCGCGTAAGGTCTCTTCTCTCGCACTGCCTAAATCCGCGGAAAGGTATGCGCCGCAAGGAATTGCGGGCTTTTCGCTAATCAGCCTATCAACGCGCGAAATTATAGCATGTTTGCCGCGCGTCCAATAAGGAGCCGACAGCCTACAGAATCGCGGAATATGGCTTTGGTCACGCACGATCGTCGTGTAC
>NW_017279988.1:9126-13569 GCF_001594065.2 Cyphomyrmex costatus
GATATATATATATATATTTATTGTAGAAGTACCGAGGCAAGTGATGTTCAAGTGGTTGAAATACAGGAAGAGACTAGGTATCTTATATTAATAGCCAACATTTTTATTTTTGAGAAAAAAAATATAATATATAATCTAATTTTTTGTGATTTTTTTCAGCAATACCAACACTCCAGAAATAATGCCTTTAGAAATTCTACCAATCACTACTGTCATCCATGACATAGAAGCTGGAAAAGTTAAACCGTACGTTTTATTCTATAAGTTATAATAAAGTATACATTTTTATTTTCTCATTTATAAATTTTTTTATAACAAACTTTTAATTATTACTAGAATGTAGTTTAAAAATTAATATATTATATATTTCTATTTTTTAACTTTATGTTTTACTTAATATTATAATATTTAAATTGTTTATTTCTTAGTAGAATTTATTACATTGCTTATCGTAATGAAACAAAATTTTATCATAAATTTAACGGATTCGTATCAAATTACAGAAGTACATCCGGGAGTCAACATATCAAGACATCATCGGATGATAATCCAATAATAAGAAAATTACGTTTGAAGATCAAGAGATTACGGACACAAAATAAAGTATGTCAGAAGGTTCGACGACTTAATTTGAAAAAAAGGAACACAAATAAGAAGGTAAAAACTGAAGAAGTCAAAATTAATGAATATGATCATTTAAAAAAAGTAGGTCATAAATTATTTTCTGAAAATTTTAATAAAATATTAATGGCACAAATTGACGCACAACTAAAAAGTAGACGTGGCATGAGATATGACTCCGAATTTAAAAAGTTTGCCTTATCAATATATTTTTTAAGTCCACGAACTTATCGAGAATTACAAAAATCTATTGCATTGCCTTCTGTACGTTCTTTACATTTATTTACAGAAAAATGGAATATTGTTCCGGGTATAAATGATAAAATTTTTGAAGCATTGAAATTAAAATTAAATTCTTTACCATTAATAGAACGTCATTGCATATTGTGTGCAGATGAAATGAGTTTAAAAAGTCACTTATTTTATAATGTATCAAGAGATGAAATTATTGGATTTGAGGACAATGGTGATAAAAAATCATGTGTGCCTGCAAAAAGTGCTTTAGTTATAATGGCACGTAGCATTGCAGGTGAATGGAAAGTGCCTGTTTTGTAGAGACTACGTGCCATAGCAATGTATTAAAAAATATTTTATTTGATATTATAATAAAATTAAGAAATTGTGGTGCTATGGTGCATGCATTAATTACAGACATGGGTTCCAATTTTATACAGCTATCTCATAATTTAGGAATTTCTACACAAAATTCTACTTTTGTTGTTAACGGTGAAAACTTAGTTTACATTTTTAATACTCCACACTTAATGAAAGCAACTCGAAATAATTTATTAAATCACAATTTTAAATTTAATAATAAAATAGCTTCTTGGGATCATATTGTAGAGTTTTATAAACGAGACAGCACTCAATGGATAAAAGCAGCTCCTAAATTATCGATGGATCATATAGAACCAAGTAATTTTTCAAAAATGAAAGTAAAGTATGCTGTACAAATATTTAGTAACCATGTGGCTGCAGGAATGTGTACGCAAATGTCTTTCGGTTTTCTTCCAACTGAAGCAGCTGGAACTATTGAATTAATAGATCATTTTGATAAATTATTTGATATTTTAAATTCATCGACTATAAATACTTATAAAGAATATGGCAAAGCTTTTACCGGAAATGACAAACACATGCAATTTTTAGAAGAAATGTTGAATTTAATAAAATGTATTAAAGTTGTTAACAAAAATAATGATAATCAATATTTAAAAGTGAAATGCTTAAATTGCTGGCAAATAACAATCAATAGCGTTATTCAGCTCTGGACAATATTAAAAAATTATAATTTTTAATATCTCCGAACACGTAGATTAAATCAAGATTGCATTGAAAATTTCTTTGGCTCTGTTCGGCAACAAGGTGGTAATTGCCTTAATCCAACACCTATACAATTTACACGTGCTTTTAAAAAACTATTTAGTACGAAATTTTTAAAACATTCGGAATCTCAAAATTGTGCTCCTGATAATGATGATATATTAAATATTATTGGAATAGCTAGTAGCAAAGAGTCCACAACTTCGAAATTGGTTCCATCTTCGACGTATAAAGTTTTAAAAATTCCAACTCATGATTATCAAACAATGACTTTGCCAGAAGAGAATGCATTTAAGTATGTATGCGGCTACTTAATTAAAAAGTGTTTGGCAATACATTCATGTGATATATGTACAAAATATGTAAATGAAAATAAGGCTGTATTAGATGAAACTACATTATATTGTTCTTTTCAAGCTTGTGAAAATGAAGAAGGAAATCTGTTCAAAAATTTTCATATACCTAGTAATGACTTTTATAATTACATTCAAAAATTAGAAGAAACATTTGTTAAAAATTTTGAAAAGAATTGTTTTCAGAAAAATATTGGTAGTTACTTATTGCAGTTGGCACAAAATATAATTTTTGAACCACCATGTTCAGATTTTCCAACTACTTATTTAATAAAATTGTATCTTCGTATGCGTATATATTATACAATAAAACAGCATAATAAATCGTGGAAAAAAAATATTTAAAAAAGTAGAAAATTGTTAAATATTTTACATTTATAAATTTTAATTTTATTTTCATATTTATACAGTAATAATTTATTTTATTCTTATATAGTTTATTTTATTATATAATTTATTTTATGTTTGTATGATATATTTTATTCTGTGCATGTGTATGTGAATGTTTTTGCATGTATAAATATTATATGTTATATGGAGATCTTTAATTAATTTTTGCATTTTAACATGTTTCAAGGGCGAGTAATAAGGACCATACAAACTTGGACAAGAAATGGGGCACCGCTATTACTTTGTTTATTATATTTTATGTAAGATAAATTTTTTTTTTGCATTTTTAATAGGTTTTTCTTTCTCTGATTTATATCGAGGTGGATCGAGTAGCTGAGATAAAAATCAATGAAAGAACTATCCTATAAAAATGCATCTTCTATTTTATTCTCTTTCTTTGCTTTGTATTGAGGTGGATCGAGTAGCTGAAATACGGATCAGAGAAAGAGATAGAAGGAAAGAAGATAATGATAAGGTAATGAATATTACTTTTATTATCTTATATATCAGAAAAATAAAATATTATTTTAATTAAAAAATGTCAATGTCATTCTATTTATTAACTACCCATTTATTTAACATTTTAATATTTCTTATAGAAATATTTTTGTATACACATAGGTATACATGTGTAATATTATTTTATAATATATATAATATTAAAAAACTTTTGCTTTCTAAGTTATATCTATTATTATATAATATTAAATTAAAAATTTTTCTTTTATCTCATTTTTAGTTGATTATTTTTATTCTAGAGATGCATAAAAATTATCATATTTAATTTCATCAAATTATTATTAGATACTTTTATAATTACAATAATTATGTAGTATTGTTTTCTTAAACGTAATCTATAATAATATAAATAACAGTAAATTTTATTGTTTATATTAATATTTTGAACCTGCGGAAAATGATGCTTGTGTTTTTCTGTTGAATTACTTACGTTTTAACTAGAAAATTTGCATTAATTCTGTGTGGTACAATTCTAATAATTTTCAAAAAACGCAAGCAATTTAGTAGGAAAACAAGCATCGTGTGCCGATATTTAATTAAAATATTTTTACAGTATAGTATTTATACAATATTTGTATAATTTTATATTTTCTTATTTTTGTATTTTTTTTATTTTGCAACGCATTACAATCATTAATCTATTTCTTTTAGTTTTTGTACATTTAATTTGCTGTTCGTACAAATAACCTAGGCAGCTAGAAAGAAACAGAGAAAGAGAAACTAGAGTAAGTGAGATAGAAGTGTAGACGGCGTTACTGGGCAACTTACCCATTTCGCGCATGCGCACTTCATTTTAGGCTTCACTAACATCAAAGGTGCCGACAGAGAGTTGCGCTACTGTATATACTGTGACTAGAGTCCTAGAATATCTAGGACTCTACCCTCGGCTAGTGACCCTCTAATAAGAGTCTGGCTAGAGACCCTATACCAGAGTCTGGACACGAGCGCGATTGTGGCAAAATGCTACGAGAGAGAAAGATATATATATATACACTATCTTCGTCTATTAATTAATATTAAAAATAATAACATTAAATAAATATTTATAGTAAAAATAGGTGGCTGCGCTGCTCCGTATTGTAATAATTCAGCTGTCAAAGGATATGCAATGAAAAGATTTCCTAAAAATCCTGAACGATGAGTTATATGGGTAAAAAATGTTAACCGAGATGATTGCGGGTACCGACAAACAATTCACTTTTTTGTGAAGTTAGTTAATATTCGTTAAAAAAATAAA
>NW_017279988.1:15692-16456 GCF_001594065.2 Cyphomyrmex costatus
CTGTCACCGAAAACAGTAAAGCCATTCACTCTACTGTCAGTCAAATTGCGAATGATACTCACCAGTTGCGCTCGTAAAAATTAAAATCTGTCATACGGTGAGCCTCGCGAGAAAGGGTGCACGTGCATTTACTCGATGCGGCCCCTCACGTACTTTAAACAAGATAAGGCCAATAAACTTAAGATAGCGGTGATATCGGTCAAACTCCTTCCCGCCCACAAGACGTGTCCTAACTCCCAACCAATCCTAGGGTTAGAAAACTTAGCCCTTTGTTTTACCGACAAATTCCTCCTCCCATCAGAGCCCGACAAATCAGGGGGAATCAGTATAAAAACCCCGATTTTTGGGAGCTCGCGGCAGTTCATCGCAGTTTTTCGAGTCGTCAAGGGCAATTGTCCGTGTCGTAAGACCGAGTCGATTGTCTGAGACGCATCTCGGAGCGAGTCAGTTTGCCCGTGCGTCGGTCAGACGCTTAAACCTTCGTCGGTTTTATCCGGACGATACAGTGTCGCGGTGGTTGTTTAACATTAACTACCAGAGTCGTCCATTGCTCACAAGGCCTCAGCAACATACCGGGTACCGACTACCAGCAACGGCACTGATTGTGAGATCCAGTACAATCAAAGAGCATCTCTCCAAAGATTCTACCGACAGTAAGCCTGCAATTTTTTATTACATACTAAATCGAGTAGAAAAATTACTATCGAACTCGATTTTCATTTTTGACGAAAAGAGACCTAATTATCGTGGCTCTCAAACCGCCA
>NW_017279988.1:19004-19721 GCF_001594065.2 Cyphomyrmex costatus
TAATATATTATTATTAGATAATCATTTAAAAGAGAAAGAGAAATGCCTAATCGAGTCTTGTACACAGGATGTTAGTGTGTGTTGATACGATTTATTGAAAATATGCAATTTTTCTTACGTTTCGATCCTCGGTTTGGATCCTTATCAAAGAATATCTAATATAGAATACACATTGTGCTATCTAGAACACTTTATATTAAAATGTACCACGAAAGGTAAATGATAGATTAATCAAGATGCAAATTCAAAATAAACATACCTACATATAAGTGAAACAGATTACAATAAAAATATTACAATGTTCTAAAAAATAACTGCAACATACATAAAGTATATTTTCTATGTTGAATATGTACCACGAAAAGTAACTAATAGATCATTCAAGGTGCAAATTCAAAATGAACATACATACATATAAGTAAAACAGATTACAATTTGCATATTACAGTTTTCTAAAAAATTTCCGAAATATGTTATCAGCCAAAAGTTGCATTTTCCTCCTCACCGCTCCGCGTGCAGTCAAAATGTCCCATGACAGTCGAATGCCATTGTTTTTTTCCGTGACGCGATGTGATGAGGAGGACAGCGAAAGCTACACATAAACAACGCGTGCAATCCAAATGCCCCATTACAGTCGAATGGTATTGTTCTGCGCTCGGTGCGGTGAGGTGAGGGGGATAGCGAAAGCGAGGCGGAGGCGTATTAATTAACGTGTCG
>NW_017279988.1:19741-22525 GCF_001594065.2 Cyphomyrmex costatus
TTATTCATTAACATGATCGTATATCTTCGGTGCATATTATTACATTATCATATTAATTAAAATATTCGTGCTGTTAGAATCACATTTCAAAGCGATAAAATACTAATTGGTTAGATTTCATTCTGTTTTAAATAATTTAAAGTCAAATTACTATATCTTATAAAAAAATATTTAAAAAATGAAGGCTGAGTGTACCAGTTATGTAATTAATTCTTTAAATTTAATTCTGTAAAGGATTAAACGTTCTTTACCACTTTTATTTTTAAAAAATTAAGTTATTTAAAACACATGTTTTAATAAAAATGATAATTTTTATTTTAAATAAGTTTTCAAAGCTTATTTTATGTTTCTTATACCAGTCAACAGTCGGGAGTATTAAAAATAATTTTATTATTTACAATATATATTTCAAATATGTATATATGTATTTAAAATGACGTGAGGGGTACAGCGGAAAGAAGAGGCAATTCGAAAATCGGCCAAAAGTTACATACACTTTATGTATGTCCACTTTGTACTGGCATCTTTAAATAATAATCAGTTACTTTTCGTGGTAATATACAATTTAACTCGTGATTGTACTGCGATATTTTAAATATATGTCATATCGGTCAGCAGTTGGTAGTATTTAAAATAGTAATTTTATTTAATATGTATTTAAATGATGACTGCACGGTTTATCGGTGAGCCAGGCGAGAGGGGGACGTGCGACTCGCATTCGCCCTTCCACTTGATGTGTTGTTTTGATAACAATCCCCAAGGCTGCTTTCACTAACCGTCTAATATTGACACGTCAGTTTTATAACAACATATTTATTTTTTTTCGTTAACGCGATTGCATATTATAAAACAAAATTATTAAAAAATGTAAAACAGTTACTTTTCGTAGTAATTATAAATCAAAATTATTAAATAAATGTAAAACAGTTACTTTTCCTGGTAATATATTATGCGCGGTGCGGTGTTGTGAGAGGGACAGCGAAAGCTAGACGGAGGCGATTCGGAAAATCAACCAAATGTTGCATTGTCGCCCTCACCGTTCCGCGGGCAGTCGAAATGTCCCATGACAGTCGAATACACTTTACGTATGTTCACTTTGTATTGGCAACTTTAATAATTAATAATCAGTTACTTTTCGTCAAGAAGACTAGAACCAGGAGAGTAAACTCGGTTAAATATCGGTAGAGGGGGTAGGCCAAAAAGTGACGGCGGATAACTTTCTCCACTCTTGCGCTTCATTAGTCCTCTCTGTCGCTCTGATAGTCGTTTTCAATTCGTGACTGCGCATATCAAACAAACCTTGTTTGACATGTGCATTTAATGTGCAGTATAATTTCTTTTTACAACTTACATTTTGTTTAAGATGATTTAAGAAGATTTTTTTTTTAAGTGTGTCCCTCGGATGAGGGGAAACAAAGGTTAAGAACAAGAACTTCTTGGTTATAACCGATGCGCACATGTGCAAACTTTCATATAAATGTGCAATGCCACTGCGCATTGTATGAATAACCGCGGACGTTTTTTGACCTACCCCCACCACGCTAGTTTACTCTCCTGGTTCTAGTCTTCTTGCTTTTCGTGGTAATATATTACAATTTAACTCGTGATAGTACTGCGATGGTTTTAAATATACGTCATATCGGTCAGCAGTCGGGAGTATTTAAAACAGTAATTTTATTTAATATGTATTTAAAAGATGACTGCTCGGTTTATTGGTGAGCCGAGTGAGGGGGGGATATGAAACACGCATCCGCCCTTCCACATCAAAACACTCCCCAAGATTGTTTTCACTAACCGTCTAATATTAACGCATCGTTTTTCTTTATTACCTTCTTATTTAAAACAAATTTTTTTAATAAACTTTTTTACAATTAAATAAGTTTTTCAAAATTTTTTTTTTAAATATTTGTCGTACCAGTCAGTAGTCGGGTTCTTATTTTAATTAATATTTTAAGGTCCGGTAGGTCGAAGATGGAGGAGGTGCGAGTGAAAGGTGAGAGAGAATGATAACAAATTGTAATAACGCGAAAGAGTGAATTACGGCGAAAGAGACGGATGGCGGAGGTGGGTGGCGGGGGGAGTTGGAGGGGCGAGTGGAGGAGGTTCGGTGGGCCAAAGATGGTGGAGGTGCCAATGAAAGGTGAGAGAGGATGTTAAGAAGTTGTACTAACGTAAAAGTGTAAAATACGGCGAAAGAAAGGGCCTGCGGCGCTGCGGTAGTTGATGGGTGTATGGGTAGGGGCGGGGGAGAAGGTCCGGCGGGTCGATGGTAAAGGAGCGAGTTGAAGGTGAGAGAGGATGTTAAAAAGTCGTAACAACGAAAGATAGTGAAATACGGCGCAAAAGAAGGGTTTGTGAGGGTGGGAGGAGGGGGAGGGGAAGGGGCGAGTGGAGGAGGTCCGGTGGGCCGAAGATGGTAGAGGCGCGAGTGAAAGGTGAGAGAGGTTGTTAAAAAGTTGTAATAACGAAAAAGGGTGAATTATGGCGAAAGAGAGGGGTGGTGGGGGTGGTTGGTGGAGGAGAGGGAGGGACGGGTGGAGGAGGTCCGGTGGGCCGAAAATGGTGGAGGTGCGAGTGAAGGATGAGAGAGGATGTTAAAAAGTTGTAATAACGAGAAAAAGTGAATTACGGCGAAGGAGAGGGGTGGCGGGGATGATTTGTTGGGGTGAGGGGGAGGGGCGGGTGGAAGATGTCCGTTGGGCCGAAGATGGTGAAGGTGCAAGTGAAAGGTGAGAGAGAATGTCAAAAAGTTGTTATAACGATAAAGAGTGAATTACGGCGAAA
>NW_017279988.1:22809-30060 GCF_001594065.2 Cyphomyrmex costatus
GGTTCGGTGGGCCAAAAATGGTGGAGGTGCGAGTGAAAGGTGAGAGAGGATGTTGAAAAGTTTAAAAAGTTTAAAAATGTGGACAGAGAAGGAGAAGAAGGAGAAGGAGAAGGAGACGTTACTTAATTTTTCATTAAAATTACCACTTTTTGACCGCTTATATCTCCAGAACGGCTTGACCGATTTAAAATTTTTTAGGCTCGAATTACTCGTGATGATGCCGCCTTTCAGGACATATAACGTTTGATTCACAATTTTTTATATTTTAATAGTTATGAACCTTCCAAAAATGGACTTTGATGGCTCGGGATAAGGGACTTGTAGCGTCTCACAGTTTTTGAACATGGCCGGAGACGCTACCGCGTCTCCTGATTAATCATAATGATACTTCTTCTTCTTCGAATATTAATGGTCCTGGGGCTCTATTCTTGAAAAGAAACGTATACTAAAGTCTAGGGAAATACTATAGTATACGTTACGTATACTATAGTATTTTCCTAATTTTTCGTATACGTTTCTTTTCAAGAATAGACCCCCTGGTCTTAAAAATGATACGATGCATAAGGCATATATGTAATACTACTATATGGCTAGTGCCTATAAGAGGGAGTGAGAGGAAGCGGTCCCAGAACCACGGTGCGGGAATATATATTTCCCTCTCTTTCTAAGAGTACTTTGAGTGTTGTGCGCATGCGTTGGATTGATTGCATCCGCTAATAGGAAAATAGAGTGCGATCAGTGAGATGACGCGAACAGGTTATGCTCGTTATGCTTATTAGATGTGTACTGTTGTACACAGGCAAAAATGGTCAAGATATGTTATTTATGTGGCAAAAAGCCTAATGCGCCTAATGCGACTGAAAACATTAGTTTGCATAGGTATGAAATAGGTATTAGTTTGCACTGATTATCATGAAATTTCTGTAAGGGATTGCACTGTATTCTTATATACATAACGGCAATTTTGAAAAAGTTTATTTCATAAAATTAGGATTAATTTATTTATTCCGACTAAACTGACTCTGTTAACTGTAACAAGGTTATACCCTGAAGCGGAATCAATCACTTTTTCCTTCTTCCTTACACATATATGTATATTTATCCTTCTATTTATTATTGATGGAGGGGATGAATCCGACGCATGCGCACAACGTTCAAAGTACGCTGAGAAAGAGAGAGAAGTATATTCCCGCACCGTGGTTCTGGGACATGGACTTCTCTCTCATCTAGCCATATAATAGTATTACATATATGGCATAAGATGAGACGAAACAGAAACAGAAACTATGAAGTTTGTAGAGCTACAATCAGCTACAACTTACAGCGCCACTGGAATGAGATAGCATGATTTTTTCTCTCTCGCACAATTTCGACGAATAATGGCGGACTTTACGTGTCCAGACTCTTATTAGAAGGTCACTACCCTCAGCTAAGTACAGGCGTATTTTCGTTATCCAACCACGACCAATCAGACGTAACCACGGCTATTTTCGTTCGTGGTTGTGACGTCACCGATGCTAACGCGTTAGCGTGGTAGGGACCCAAACACATGGTGGAAGTATACATTCTGTGCTCAGTTTCCTAGGGGACAGCCGAAAAAGTCGATGAGAGGTTCAAATTGTGCCAACCTCTGCAGAAAAAATATGAAATTTGAAGTGTTGGCGGCAGTGGTGATATGTATCTTTGTCACGGTCAGTGCTCTACAAAGAGAAACAACTATGTATATACATACAGAGTGAATTTTTTAACCTGAAACTTTGAAATATCTCGAAAACTAAATCCAGTAGACAAAAATGTTTCAAATAAAAATGGAACGGTATCAAGGGGGACACGTTTTAGTCACGTTGTTTTTTTCCTAAGTGGAGGCGCTAAAAAGATATGAAGGTCACCTCCACTTTTTTAAATGGAATTATGTAATTTTTTTTAGATAACGTGATTCCTCTAATTATTTTGCATATAAAAGTATTAAGGTAGAGATACCAAAAAACCAATAGTTTTCAAGATATTTTACACTTTATTTTGGTACATATATTGACACAAAATGTTAAATAACTCGTAAACTGTTGACTTTTTGATTATCATACCTTAATACTTTTGTGAACAGAATAATGAGATAAATCAAATGGTGTAAAGAAAACACATAGTTGCTTTAAAAAATATATATGTATACAAAATGGATAATTTTTTAAATACGCAACTATGTTTTTTTTTTTATACCACTTGATTTATCTCATTATTCTGTTCACAAAAGTATTAAGGTACGATAATCAAAAAGTCAACAGTTTACGAGTCATTTAACATTTTGTGTCAATATGTACCAAAATAAAGTGTAAAATATCTCGAAAACTATTGGTTTTTTTTTTATAATAAATTTATAAAAAATTAATAAAGTGAGGTTATATATTTACTTTTCCAGAATTCTTTTACTATACTATACATATTTCCATTATTGATATACATTTTAGAATAAAATACACAATAATTATTACAATAGTAGTTAACGTATGTATCTCTTTGTCTTTATGCACTCTGCTTTTATTAAGTTCATACGCATTCTTAATTTTTAAACGTGCTCTACACTGTACATTTTTCATCTTGCGAAAACTACATTCGTAATATCTGTAAAAAACCAAATACAATTCGAAGTACTTCTACACTGGATTAAATGAGTATATATGGTTTTTTACGAATGTAGTTTTCGCAAGATGAAAAATGTACAGTGTAGAGCACGTTTAAAAATTAAGAACAGTAAATATGTTGTGAATGGAAGACATGGGCATGAAAAATCTGTATTTGTACTTGCGGAAGTTAAAAAAGAAGTTGAAACATCACAACCATTTGAGACTACAAGAAAGATAAAAAAGAGAATAATCGCAAAGTAAAAAGATGAAGTAGAAAATAGTAAATGCTGTTATAAAAACGATTAATTACTATTCACAAGTTGTAATTTGTACATATTTATACACAGATATGATCATTTGTTGGACTTTACTTCCATTGGTAAAATAGAAAGATCCATCGAGCGTCATAAAATGCAGATTCTCGGACAAAGTCCAAAAGATCTTGATGAACTACGTAATTGCTTAGGAAAGGAGAATTGGAAGCGATTAATGATGCTCAATGCAACAGATTCATTTGTCATCGACTTTGTCATTGAAAATAATGAAACCAGAACTGTTATTTTTATTGATAAAAGTTTAACAAATTCCATTATGGATGTATATCGTGGAAAATTTATAATTTTCTGTGATGGGACATTTGTGACAGTACCACAAATAGAAAATAATAATTGTCAACTGTGGACAATTTTAATTAGATATAATAATACAGTAAGTAAAACATTTAATTAATTAGTTCATAAATTATTTCATTTAATTTTCTATAAAAATGTGAGAAAATGTAATTATTTTCAAATTTCAGACATTTCCAATCGTTTATGCAATTATCGAAGGCCGAAAAACTGACAATTATATAAATGTGTTAAAAAAAAGTAACAAATATTTTGAAAATAAAACGCCCGACATAGCAATGTGCGACTTTGAAAAAGCGGAAAGGAAAGCATTAAAGACAGTTTTCCCCCATACTAAAGTTATTGGCTGCTTCTTCCATTACAGTCAGGTAATTAAAAATACGTACACGTAAGAGTAAATATGAAATGCGCACGTTAATTTTCTTCATTTTGATTTCTCATTACAGGCGTTAGTGGATAATGCTGAGAAGCATGGCATACTAAAAGGAGAAGAGGAGGAATTGGGATGGGGTGCAACAAAACTTCTTATCAGCTTGGCTCTCTTACCAGAGAGATTGATAGAAGAAGGTTTCAGAGTCATAATCAATGTTATTTTTCATGAGTGTAAAAAACGTTTGACATCGTTTTTCAATTATTACGAAGAGACTTGGATTAAAGGTTTCAAGCCCGCATCATTCTATGTGTTTCAAGAAAAGTACAGAACGAACAATATTTCGGAAAGACATAATCTAGAACTCAAAAAGAATCTGAAAACACATTCGACAATTATAAAATTTTTAGGTATGTTGTGAACGCCTCATTACAAAAATACTTTTTTCCAATATCCATTATCTTCTTCTTACAATTCAATATTATTTATAGCTTATCTTACTGAGCATCAGAAAAATATTCGTAGTCTCATGAGGCATCCAAAATTTGGGGAGAGATTTCAGAAGAATACCCTGAAAAGAGGATGAACTACAAAAAATTTGGAAAAAAGTTGAAGACGATACAGAAAATTTAGACTTTTTATTAATTTTAAATAAATTATCCAAGCATATTGGAAAAGAAAATAAATAAATAAATATTTTAATACTTAATTTTTTACATCTTCTTTGTTGTTTCGCAAAAATAAAGGCATGCAGTGTATTTTTGCAGCAAGATCGAAAATAAAAAATTATTAATGTATTATAAATATGGAAGAAGAAAAGTCATGAGGAATACATAATGAAATTTGTAAAGCTAGATTTTTTAAAAAGGTGTTCCATCTTCCATCCTGAAACTAGAGCAAACAATTAATAAAAAAAGTCAGTCCAAAAATCTCTATAATTACTGTATGTACATAGATCAATTATCATCTATTCTATAAGAAATTACTTACCTGATATTTGTCTATTCTCCGTTTATTTCTTTTTACATCTTTCTCTTTTATACTTTTATACTACATTTCCTTGTCTTTTACTTTCTCTTCTTTCCTGTATAATTTAACAGCATTGATAGCGTTGGAACGGAAATCGTTAACTGACAATAAAATATATAACACAAAGTATCGATTTTTTTTACAATAAAACATTAAAAATAGACATTTTGTAATGAAAATGTAAAACTTATCTAAATCTGATAACCTCGAAGATATTATTAACCTATCGATGTTCGTAATGTTCACGATGACAACCGTTTACGAATTAATAATACATTAAAATGAAAAGGTCAAGCCATGATCAAAAATAGATCCTCGCAAATTAAAAAACCCAACAAATTTAAACCTTTGAAAACTAACCGCAAAAATTTGATCCTTCCTAAATTAAAACGATTATCTAACCACAAAATAGGAAACCCAATAAATTTCAACCTTTGAAAATTAACCCCAAAAATTTGAACCTTTCTAAATTAAAATGATTATCTAATAATGTAACATAATAATTTAAACTTTAATACTTTAAATGATATTATCTAATATAATATATGACCACGAAAAGTAACTGATATATTACTAAATGTGCCAGTTCAAAGTGCACATACATTATGTTATTTTCTATGTTATGTACCACGAAAAGTAAATGAAAACTACAAAAATTGAACCTATCAAAATTAAAACGATTACCTAATCACAAAATAAAAAACCCAATGAATATCATCCTTTGAAAATTGACCCCAAAAATTTGTACCATTCTAAATTAAAATGATTATCTAATAATGTAACCTAATAATTTAAACCTTTAATACTTTAAATGATATTATCTAATATAATATATTACCACGAAAAGTAACTGATATATTACTAAATCTGCCAGTTCAAAGTGAACGTACATATAACGAATATTTTCTATGTTGAATATGTACCACGAAAAGGAACTGATAGATTATTCAAGGTGAAAATTCAAATTGAACATACATACATATAAGTAAAACAGATTAGAATTTGTATATTACAGTTTTCTAGAAAATAACTGCAATATGTTATTCTTAGTGCACAAAATATAAAAGTTGGTTATTGAGATTTAATTTGAAATTTATACTAGACCGTACAATAAAAAATAATTGCTTGTAATTTCAGAGTATCAATTTGTTAATGACTCAAAAAAGAACATGGCGGCCTGCTCTCAAAAAACTTCCGATGGATGAAACAAATAGTTGAAGTAAAAGTTATGAAAATAGTTTAGATTAAAAGCAGCCTATCAAGTATAACTATCATAGTTATCATGTATGTTGTTTGTCAGTTGGTTCACAAAGTGCTACAAAATGTAACAGTGTTTCGATAATGATTAATTTAAATATTCGCTTTAACCATTGATTGGCAGAGAGAGAATTAAAAATTAAAGAAGAAAAATTCTACATTTCTACATAATTCTGTGTATTCACTTCGTTATAGAGCTTTTAAAGATACGGTTCTAATGCAATACTTTTTGTATTTCATGTGTTATTATACCTACTCTGTAATAGTTTTGACATTACTTTTGACATCGAGAAACTCATCAAATTTTGAGAGCAGGCCGCCATGTTCTTTTTTGAGTCATTAACAAATTGATACTCTGAAATTACAAGCAATTATTTTTTATTGTACGGTCTAGTATAAATTTCAAATTAAATCTCAATAACCAACTTTTATATTTTGTGCACTAAGAATAACATATTGCAGTTATTTTCTAGAAAACTGTAATATACAAATTCTAATCTGTTTTACTTATATGTATGTATGTTCAATTTGAATTTTCACCTTGAATAATCTATCAGTTCCTTTTCGTGGTACATATTCAACATAGAAAATATTCGTTATATGTACGTTCACTTTGAACTGGCAGATTTAGTAATATATCAGTTACTTTTCGTGGTAATATATTATATTAGATAATATCATTTAAAGTATTAAAGGTTTAAATTATTAGGTTACATTATTAGATAATCATTTTAATTTAGAATGGTACAAATTTTTGGGGTCAATTTTCAAAGGATGATATTCATTGGGTTTTTTATTTTGTGATTAGGTAATCGTTTTAATTTTGATAGGTTCAATTTTTGTAGTTTTCATTTACTTTTCGTGGTACATAACATAGAAAATAACATAATGTATGTTCACTTTGAACTGGCACATTTAGTAATATATCAGTTACTTTTCGTGGTCATATATTATATTAGATAATATCATTTAAAGTATTAAAGTTTAAATTATTATGTTACATTATTAGATAATCATTTTAATTTAGAAAAGTTCTTGGGGATAATTTTCAAAGGTTTAAATTTATTGGGTTTTCTCTTTTGTGGTTAGGTAATCGTTTTAATTTAGGAAGGATCAAATTTTTGCGATTAGTTTTCAAAGGTTTAAATTTGTTGGGTTTTTTAATTTACGAGGATCTATTTTTGAACATGGCTCGACCTTTTCATTTTAATGATATGTTAGGATTAATCATATATCAGTTACTTTTCGTGGTTAATATATTATTATTAGATAATCATTTAAAAGAAATAGAAAAATGCCTAATCGAGTCTTGTACACAGGATGTTAATGTGTGTTGATACGATTT
>NW_017279988.1:32806-33757 GCF_001594065.2 Cyphomyrmex costatus
TTCGTTGGGCCAAAGATGGTGGAGGTGCGAGTGAAAGGTGAGAGAGGATGTTGGAAAGTTTAAAAATGCAGACAGAGAAGAAGGAGAAGGAGAAGAAGGAGACGTTTCTTAATTTTTCATTAAAATCACCACTCTTCGACCGCTTATATCTCCAGAACGGCTTGACCGATTTAAAATTTTTTTGGCTCAAATTACTCGTGGCGATGCCGCCTTTCAGGATGTATAACGTTCGATTCAAAATTTTTTATATTTTAGTAATTATGCACCTCCCAAAAATGGACTTTGTTGGCTCGGGATAAGAGACTTGTAGCGTCTCAGAGTTTTTGAACATGGCCGGAGACGCTACCGCGTCTCCTGATTATAAATATTACACTGTTTTTTTATGATCGATAAATTCTTACTTATTAAAAGATATTTTGCACTCATCACATATGTCAAATAGGTTCCCGTGAAAAACGGTGTAAACAGACATTAAGTCCATGGCACATAGAAAAACGTAAGGCCGTAAACGTAATCAGTAAGCGAATTGACCAATCGCAGTTGAGAACGTAAGCCGCCGCCGCTTATGTTCTCAACTGCGATTGGTCAATTCGCTTACTGATTACGTTTACGGCCTTACGTTTTTCTATATGCCATGTACAATATACTTATTGTCTCACCATGATAGACAGATTTTCCAGATGGCCAGAAGCTATACCTATCAAGAACCATCAAGCAGAGACAGTAGCTAAAGCCTTTTTCACACATTGGATTTCTCGTTTCGGTTCACCCAAAATAATTACTACAGACCAAGGATCAGAATTCGAGAGTAAACTCTTTACAGCATTAGTCAGCCTAGTAGGAGGTAAAAGAATCCGTACTACAGCACACCATCCAGCCTCCAACGGTCTCATAGAACGCTGGCATCGCACTCTCAAAACAGCGATCAAATGCCATTCAAATCAGAAATGG
>NW_017279988.1:36592-38651 GCF_001594065.2 Cyphomyrmex costatus
ATAGCTCAATTGTCTTAACCTGGGAGATTTATTAATTTTAATTTATAAATTACATATCTATTATATAATTTAATTTTATACTTTTTTATAATCAGATTTCTTTAATGTTTCAATAAATTAACCAGCGATTTATATAATTTACGATTAAATTTTAAGTCATAAGAATCGTCAGGACAATAATCTACTATAATTTGTTAATTTCTGATGGCTTAATTTTTAATATCTTCAAATCTCATGTAGACATCGCTTTAAAAAGATATTATTTGGACTATAGACAGAGTCTACGGTTCGGACAGGATAGAAGAAATACAGTAACATAAAACATAACGCAAGAATCAGTTAATCAGAATTAAGAGTTCAAAAGAATTCGGAAGGTGTGTGCGACAACCTAAGAGAGTAAGTGAGAGAAAAGTTCAGATGGCGTTAGCGTATGTAATGTCTCAACTTGCGCATGCGTGCTACGATTTTGGCTTCACCAACATCAAAGGTGCCGACAGAGAGTTGCGCTACTGTATACTGTGCCACTGCGCAGGCAACAAGCATACGTCATATTCTGCCAGCTTCGGCTATTTCCGAAGCGGTTCGTGTTCGTGAAATATGGCCGCTATACACAGGCTGTATGGATAACCTACATCTGGCTAGCATCCGTGTGTTGTGTTTATTGTACGTACTATAGTGAGAATTGTGACTTTATTGCGAAGAAAAAAAATGAGCTGTGCAGTAAAAGGATGCATGAATCATTTTCGGAAAACGAACAATATGCCTGAAAAAAAGGTGGAAAAATAATACGTTCGAATTTACCGCGTAATAATGATGTATGCTTGTTGACAATTCTGATTGGCCAGTGGGCGTAAACGTGCGCACGAGCATACCCTTGTCACAGTATATACAGTAGCGCAACTCTCCCGATTTTATGTTGCCTAAAATGGAGTGCGCATGCGCGAAATATGGCAGTTACTAGACTATGGGCGGAATCCATAGACGTTGCTTAAGATTCAAACTGGTCTTGAGCTAGTGCTTAAAGGTGCTTTTTCATGCGCAGCACGCTGCAGCAGCAATTCGTTACTATTGGTTAAGAATTTTATGTAAGCTAGATGACGCATTTCCGGCGCAAAATACATTTTGCCGCAGTTCGTTGAAGTTGAACCGAACGAACAGCAAGCAGCAAGCGGCAAAATCGAGAAAGCGTACAATATGTCCGTCGTTTCATTATGAAAATATTATTTATTGCAATAAATATTAGGAAAATAAACGAAAAATGGCTTCGGATAAGGTACGGATACATGTTTGTAAATTAGATCATTTTATACTTTACCACAAATTTGAAAAAGTAAAGTGTAAAGTATAAAATAATCTAATTTACAAACATTCGTACCTTATCCGAAGCCATTCTTCGTTTATTTTCCTAATATTTATTGCAATAAATAATATTGCCTCGATTTTGCCGCTTGCTGCTTGCTGTTCGTTCGGTTCAACTTCAACGAACTGCGGCAAAATGTATTTTGCGCCGGAAGTGCGTCATCTAGCTTACATAAAATTCTTAACCAATAGTAACGAATTGCTGCTGCAGCGTGCTGCGCATGAAAAAGCACCTTAAGACCACAATTGATTCATAGATATTGCTTAAGACCGAGTCTGAAGCTAAAACTTGGGAACATGCTTAACTAAGAAAATCTCATCCATAGTGAAATCTTAAGTATAACTCAAGATTATTAGATGCATAATTATTGCTTAAGACCGATCTTGAGCCAGTCTTGGTCGAGTTCAGTAAATCATGGACTTAAGACGGTCTTAAAATAAAAAGTATAGTATTTAGTTTTTATTTCTGCGTGTATTAATAATTTTTTCTATTTATTTTTTCATATTTTTAGAGAAAAGGAAACGGAAAAGCATATATACAAATATTTGTAGTAATTCTACCATAATATCTATCATTGGATGAACTAATCTAAAAATATAACCTCACATTCAAACAATAAGAAATTTAGTATAGTTCAATCCCATAAAAAACCTTTTTTTAAAAAAAGAAAAAAGCATACGCCAAGTGCATATAAAAGAT
>NW_017279989.1:0-2621 GCF_001594065.2 Cyphomyrmex costatus
GGATTTCCAAGTGTGGAATTCCACATACAGAAAAATTTCGAGTGTGGAGTACTCCACATCAACCACACTATAGTCGACGCCCATGATCAATACGTTATATTTGTCCACTTACTACACATCAAAATGTCTGTTTTGCTGCATTAATTAAAATATAAAACGTTTTTGACTAATTGAATGAATAGTTACGAAGTTATATCGTAAAATTTTTATAACTTACAGTGAAGAAACAGTAAGTCGAAAGAACTATACAAGACCAAAAATTATTAAATTGTCTGATTTATTATTTAAACAAAAAAAATTTTCAAATGTAAAATTAACGAAAAAATTAATACTTATTAATATTATAATAATATAATTTTAAACTTACATAATTATAATTATGATAATTATCAGAGAAAAATAAAATAAGTTGATGGTTCAAACGATGTGTGTGAACACACAATAAAAATTTTTCGAGACAAATATCAAGACAAAAACAAAACATTATACATTTCAAAGACAAAGCACTATATTTTTGTAAATAAATTATTATACAACTATAATGGGTCTAACGATAAAGTGCCATTTTGTAAATTTAATCCTCGTTTCTGTTTTTTAATGTACATCATCTCTGATGAAAGTCTTTTGTTTAAAGTAGTGTCACGTCCTGAACACTGTTATTTCGCGTATAGCTGGATCGCGACAAAACACCTGAGCGCGGAGCGCGAAGCCTTGGCTTCTTCTAGTCGTCCTCGTCGAGACATTTGTTTTCCTATGCTGACTGTGTTCCAAAATTGACTGTTAGTACTGAAAATCTATAGTTTACGTCACGAGCACTATAGGTTTTCAGTACTGGCAGTCAATTTTGGAACACACTCACTGTTGGACATGCTGTCACCACGCATCATTGTTTAATCGTGACGCGAACGATATTTGAACGATTGACCGTTTCTAATGAGTAGTCTTTGCGTGGGGAAAGGAAGGATATATTAGATATGTTTGTTTCTATTTACATGGGGCATGAGCTTCCGTGAAGCGGTTTTCGTCATAAATCCTCAACAATAAGGGTGAGGAAAGGTGGGTGAGAGAAAAAGAAATGACAATTCGGTCGTGTACAAATTAATAACATTTATTTGAATAGTTTTTACTTTAACAACGCTCTGTCTGCTTGTGACTATAGTGAGTCGCGCCCGTACTCGGTCAGGGAGTTGCCAGGGGGTAATCCTAGATCCCCTTGGAGGAGGCGGGAGTGCGTAAGCCAGAGATTTTGCTTCGGTTGCTGAAACCTGCGGTTGAGGTGGCGGTTTCGAGGCGCCGTAGTTTTGAAGATTTTTTTATTAATACAGATGTGTGACTCTTATTAGCCTTTATTCCTTCTTGATATATTCTATAATGCATGTGACATAAACTATAGATTTTCAGTACTGGCAGTAAATCTTAGAAGAGATATTGGCAGCAATCGCAAGCGCGTCGGCTTTGCCTTATCATTGGCTGTCCCTACTTTACATATTTTGCTTATATAGCACGTGGTAGCACGCGTCAACTCACCATGAGTGCCTTTCAACAAGCGACACAGTGTGAGACCGGAATCAGACTATGCATTGAAGATTGAGATTGAAAATTGAAATTAGCTCATATTATTTTGATTAGGCAAATTTCAATCTTTTAATCTTCAACCTCAATCTTCAATACCTAGTCTGATTCCGGCCTGACACAGTGTATCATATTAAATTATATCATATTAAATTGAACAGAGCACAAGGTCACTTTCTCTCTTTCTCTCTCTCGCTCTCGTCTTAAAACAAATTTTCTATTATATTGATAGTAAAAAAAGAGAACAAATAAATAGAATAAATAAAAAGAGTCATTTTTAATTTTAAACTCCTTTATCAAACTTTATGAAAATTGAAAAAAAGATATAAAAACCGAAAAGAAGCCGTTAAAACCGTAATTTTTTGGTTTCGGTTTTCTTGAAGCTAGTCAAGAAACCGAAACTGAAACCGGAACATTTATTTGACATTTTATTAAACTGAAATCGGAATCGAATCGAAAAAATCTTTTGGTCCGGATTCCTGCTTATCTTAAAATCTCCGTACGTAAAAGCATATTTTTCGTTCGTTTCGACAGCTATCAAATCGTATGTTTCCTGCCAAAAATAGGCTCACTTTACGAACCTTTTACGTGCCTTTTACAAACATTTACTGACTACCAAGGAAGGAAAGTATAGTTTCCGCCCATTTTTACACAATTGTTGTAAAGCTATCTCATTGTTAAGATTTATTCAAGTTGCCTTTATTGAAAAATAGGACGCAACAAAAATGAACATGTCATTTCTCGTTTATGAAATCACGATTCCAACACAGCCGCAGCGACTACTCAGGAGCCTTAATATATACATATAAAGTTGAATTTTTTAAACAAAATATACATAAACACTAGGGCGGTTCACAAAATTAAAAATATTTTTTTCAGCCCCTTCTTGAAATCACTTGTTCTTTATGGTTAAAATTAGTTACTGAAATTTTTTTAGATTTTTTAAAAAATATGCAGAGAAATCGCGCAAATCGCATTTGTGATGAAAATTATGGTAAATCTTCGGAATAGGGGAAACAGCTCCGATCTTCTTGACCTTGACATATGTT
>NW_017279990.1:0-736 GCF_001594065.2 Cyphomyrmex costatus
GGTTAACACTGCCAATTACATAAAAAATAGATGCATTACGAGAAGCCTCGACGGCGAGTCTCCATACGAGAAATGGCATAACAAAAAGCCCAACATTGGATATTTCGCCACTTTCGGCGAAAAAGTCCATGTATTAGACAAATCTCCCAATAAAGGTAAGATGGATCCAAGAGGCATTCCAGGAATCTTGGTAGGATACTCCGAAATATCTAAAGGCTTCAGGATATGGATTCCTAACTCCAAGAAAATTGTTATCACCAGAGATATCAAATTTTTACGAGAAATTCAGAAGGCAAGTAATGGAGAAGATATTATATGTAACGAAACTAAAAATGGCAGATTCATGCTCCGCAATGATGAAAATCACCAAAAGGAAACCATCATTGGTCCAAATCATTCTTCAGAATGCGACGAAACCGATGACAACCTACTTGACGACGATGATCAATCGGAAGCACAAACAATCGATGATTCCGAAGATGAGGGCGGCAACGAGGACAATGAGCAAATAAACGCAGATGTTAACAATCGTATGAAACGAGGACCAGGTAGACCTCGGAAAATATTCACTGGAAGACCCGGTCGTCCCTCAAAGATGTATCATATGATACCATCCAACAACCCCGCCGACACCTCCTCGGAAAACGACGATTGGCAAGACGCGCAATACGCTATGAATGCATCGGAAATACCCATGACGGACGCACTCAGCGGACCGGATCAAGATGAATGGAAA
>NW_017279991.1:0-529 GCF_001594065.2 Cyphomyrmex costatus
CGACATTTTTTATCACCCCAAAACTCAACACTGTTGAGTTCAATCAATCAAACTTGGTAAAACGGTCCGGTCCACAAATTCCATGACTGGTTGCAGTTAACTTGCACTTGGTAGCATAGTACTACACGCCACAGAATAAGCCCGGATCCTCATACGGGCAACAGCGCTTTGACACCAAACGCTGATTGGTAAAAACCGGTGGCGAGGGTAAAATTTACCCCCATAATCCGTTTTTCACCAATCAGTGTCCGGTGTCAAAGCGCTGTTGTATGAGGATCCGGGCTAATTCTCCGATATATAATATGGCGGCGCCCATGCGCCACATGGTTAAGGCAGTGTTGCCAGATATCTTCCCCTAAATCGACATATACATTTCCCCAGATCGACTTTCCCCTAAAACAGTATTCTCTCTATCTCTCTCAGGAGACTGAAGAAAACCCTAGATATCTCCCTAAATGTTATTCCTTTTATTTATAGATGTTTCTCTATAAATTTTTATTATAAATATTTTTTGTTTATTTATAAACAG
>NW_017279993.1:0-273 GCF_001594065.2 Cyphomyrmex costatus
TTTAATTTTTAATTAATAATAATAATTATTAATAATAAAATAATTTAATATTCTTATTTTTAATTAATTTTTGGCCTTTCTTCTTTTATTAAACAACATATTTTCATCATTATACTACTACTACTTGTTTCTAATAATTTATCTATAATAAATAATATTCTTTCTTCATCCATTTTGTAATTTTTTGCTACCTAACTAGTTTTATTTGTCCGAACACCAAACTGCACTGACAAAAATGTCAGTGCAATATTTCTTGCACTCGTTCGGTTCTTT
>NW_017279993.1:285-2488 GCF_001594065.2 Cyphomyrmex costatus
GGGTGTTTTCCAACAACGTACACAGATGACACAGTGTAACACTGTGTCTTACACAAAGTGTTCCAACTGTGACACAGTGTTACACTGCTCGACACTGTAAAAAGCTAAGTACGAACGTGTAGAGTATGCCAGTGTTACTAATTAGAGCTCTATCGTTCCAACAAGTCTTTACACAGTGGAGCACAGTGTAACGTTTCTGTGTCCTAGCTGGAAAACAGCCTAGGTCAGTTTTCATTTACCGAATACGATAATCTAAGCGCACTGATACGGTGCGCACATTCCGAATGCATGGCATCAAAAAAGTTCGCACTGGTGCGCACTAGTGCAGTCTGTCGAATTCGCCATGTGAGTCTCGTAGACTCACTTTAAAATTGAGGTTATAAACCTGCATTGTTATTTGTTAATTTTATCAAACTAAACAAGTAGTGACGTTATTAATCTGAGTATTTCATACTCAGCTCACTTCAGATTCAATTTAACTTGTGTGTAAATAGGAAGCAACTATTATTATTATGGCGTTTTTAATCCGACCGGGTTGCATCCCACCTAGGATACTTTTCTGTAACTGTTTTTACACACCTATCGACAGTTGTCGAGGTCGTTACGCAGATATTTTGTATGACAAAAAAGCTGTATATAAAAGCTATATGTAAAAGCATTGAAAACAGTGGACATAATACAATGCAACTTTCAGAATGCACAAGTGAAGAACGTACGTATATATATACCAATAATTATCAGAAATAATTGATAAAAATAGATATAAGTCTATACTTTATATACATTTACATTTATATATATTTTTACAGATGCTGTTTGGAATCGAAAAGCAACATTGGCTCATAGTCGAACACTGTGGTTGCCAATTTTTGGTTGACGTTTAATAAATTGTATCTACGCATAATTATATTTTTACATGTAGCAATGTACATTTGCAAACATTGCAATAAACAATGTTGCTTCGTTGGATAATATTCCTATTCATGATTGTTTTATTGAGAAAACAGTATTCTTAGAGAAAAATAACGTTTTTTTATTTTATGCAGAGGATGAACGTGAGTATAACAAGCGAATTCTGTCTATTTTATTTCACTTATTATTAGTCATCTTTTAATAAATAATTGATATAAGTAGAATGAATTTGAAATCGTACTTTAACTGTTTATAGAAATGTCTTGTCAACAAAGCATTGAAAACAGTGGACATGATACAATGCACTTGCGCAATTGTGTACATACATTGACACACGGATCAACAAAAATTTTTTAACTGAGATATAAATATTTGGGTATGTCTGCACATTGTTAACTAATTAACTTTTAGAATTCAGAATTACAAGTCTTAATGCAAATTTCTATAACTTTTAATTTTTTAAATTTATAGTTGGTTTAACATTTAATGTTCATCAAAACACATAGTTATGTAATCATTAATTTTTTACAGATTTATATAATAATTTTATAATTTCTACATAATTCTTGATGTTGCTCTATCTACAATTTTATATCTCAACGTGAACATCGAATCTGAAGAGGACCGGAATTTGCAGTCGAACTAGTAATATATGTAATATATCTCCGGTTTTAATTTTTGTATTATATGTTAGCTCTTAAGTATTGTCTAAATAGTTAAACTTAGTATATATATGATTTAATTATTTGTTCTTATTTATTTGACTCTTACAATGCCATTTTTATATTTATCATTTTGTATAAAAAAAGAGTCCTTTATTTTTCTTTAATTTGTTCATACAAACTTTCTTGTTATACATATCAATAATTATTATAAATATAATTTTCAGGTGGAAATGCAGAATATTTCAAAAATCGAAAAGGTTTTCGATTAATGTTCAAGCGATTTATAACACTAACTTAGAAACAATCACTCCTATTACAATTACAATACATGATGATAGCAACACAATTAATTTTATTGGTTAGTATATTTCACTTAACGTGTAAATTGTGTAAATGAATTTTATGAATTATCATATCAAAGTATTATTTTAAAAACAAAATTAATTAGTAGCATTGCTTACATTGTTTTATTTTACAGCGTCTTTTTGACCCGTACAGGTTTGTACTAACCTGAATTGAATTAATGACACCACGAATTCCGTCTTGAATTACTAAAAAATTAATCTTGCCTAAACCTGTGTTCGACCTATATTTTTTGTATCTCTCTTAAAAAAAGATTGACAATT
>NW_017279995.1:0-1888 GCF_001594065.2 Cyphomyrmex costatus
CATACGCTCGACATAATAAACCAGAGCTGACCAAGACGCGCGTAACAAAAACTGGTGACAGCGATGGGATGGAAACAATTTCCGCCGAATCGAAAAAACGGACCGAATTAATTTGTACCCTCATTTAACTCATTTAAAGCATTTTTTCCATAATATCTCCTAAATCCTTTCAATTTTTGCAACAAAAGAAGGACGTTTTCAGGTTTTGAAGGTGCTATACCTGTAACGAAAGGTACATTAGCAATATTTAATTTTCAGCAGGAAAAGTATACCTGATTTATTTTTATAGAAATCTACACGTACGCGCCCGAGTAATGTCATTAATTCACGCGGTAGTAGATCGTCGTCACCGTGCCGCGCCACTTTCTCTTTCAAACTGCGTAAAATCTGTAAGCTATCAAAATCGCCATTCTCAACATATGTGTCCTGACTGCTTTGTGTTACGTCCTCGTTAGCATTACATAAATGCCTATGTTATTTTTCGCCTCTTACCTTAAGTATTCATTAAGTCGTGTGCGATTTCCTTTAGTTAATATAATCCATAATTGTTAGTTAATCATTAAGTTGCATTATAAGCCAGTGTACGAATTATCGCCTCGTCTTCTTTGTGCCGTCCTTCTTCAGTTACCCTCTCCATTACGGCACCCTTGCTCGCAGCCTCCCTACTCCTAGGACACCAACCATCCCCTCTCATCTTACTCAACGCTGTCCCACCACCACCAGACCAGTAGCAGTTCTTCACCGACTCTCAAACGTAACACACGTTCTTCAAAATCCGCTCCGAACCTTCGCGAGTGCAAAGTCTTACAACATCAAATCCATTCCTTAAAATCTACCTTCCTTCTAGTTCTAATTACATTTTATTTTAGCGTTAACCAATCCTCTTAGTTAATAATAATTGTCATTAATCTCTAATAATAATTAACAATTTTTAGGCCTCGCCGGATACTACCGTCGATTCATTATTAATTTCTCTAAAAATTCAAAACCATTAACAATGCTATTGAAAAAGGACGAAACCTTTCGATGGGGGGAGGAGCAAGAAAGTGCATTCGTTAATTTAAAAAATCAATTATGCACAGAACCCTTATTGCAGTATCCAGACTTCACGAAACCTTTTCTCTTAACGACAGACGCATCTGGATACGCAATAGGCGGTATTCTCAGTCAAGGCGAAATCGGGCGAGATAAGCCAATCGCTTATGCATCACGTTTGTTAAACAAGGCAGAGCAGAATTATGCCACTATCGAAAAAGTCATTAGCCATAATATATTGCGTCAACCATTTCAGGCCTTATCTGTATGGAAACGAGTTCACAATACTAACAGACCACAAGCCTTTGCAATGGATGCACTCAGTGAAAGATCCGTCATCACGGTTGATAAGATGGCGTTTAAAATTAGCTGAGTATAATTATAAGATTACTTATAAGGCCGGTAAAATAAACTGTAACGCAGACGCGTTATCTCGAAACCCTCCTTGCAAAGAAATCTATCCTATCGAAGCTCCGTCATCGCTTGACTCATATGACTCAGCCGATGATATGATATTCCAAGCTAGCCATAGCAAAATTAATGAACCGAATATCTCAGCGATACCGCCAGACGTAAGCGAAACCTCAGAAATAAGTCCTGCAATCATTAGCACTGATATCACCCCTGATACCGCAGCGAGTAGGGTAAGATTACCCGGTGAAATCATAGACGATAGTACAAACGTTCCTAATGAGATACGCAGTGACGCGAGTGAAACCGATACGAATAAAAGTGATAGTGATAGCGATAGCGATGTAAACGAAACCGAACTTGATAGCGATAACAGCTACGATACGGAGAGCGATAGCGATACCGAAAACAAAGACTTACTTTATACCGCGCCAAATGCACA
>NW_017279996.1:0-736 GCF_001594065.2 Cyphomyrmex costatus
TTTGTAATAGAACCATTAGCATCTTAACCTATCACGTTTAACAATCTTAAGAGATTCGAGTATTAATAGGCATAAATCTTACCTTCGTTTTTACCCAAAAGATTGGAACACTTCATCAATTTAATATCTTGTAGGGTAACTTTAGGTACATTTGCAACAAGTGATTTTTTAATAGTATTGAGTATGTCAAAGTTTTCTATAAATATATAATAAATGATTTTGTACAGTGATGATTATCTTTAAGATATGTTTTTAATACAATTACGTACATTATCGTGCTAAAACATCACAAGTATATCTTCTGCCGCATGTATATTTTGCTACATATGTATTTCCATTCTTAACCACATTTTTGTCTTTACACACATAATATATTCCATCAGTAAATCTGACGAGCGCAAATATTATTGATATTCCTTAACAATGAATCATGTAGCAAGTACAATACATTACATACGAAAATATTAACGCGACCAACGATCTCAGAAATGTTAACTTTGATTTTCAAATGTTTTAGTTTTAGCCAGTTTTGGCGCGGGTTATATTAAGCAGCGTCTACAATTACTACGTTTACACGGTTCGATTTACGCCGAAGTTATAACATCGATGTTATGAAAGTAGCCAATCACAGTAATTCCATTCTTCAGAGGAATAGCTATGATTGGCTAGTTTCATAACATCGATGTTGTAACTTCTGCGTAAAGCGTGCCATATAATGGAGGTCAGACTACTCTGT
>NW_017279997.1:0-16590 GCF_001594065.2 Cyphomyrmex costatus
TTATATTTCAGGTCAATGTTCCATCAATTCGTTCCGCTCGTGTATCTGTTTAGCGATGCTGTTATAGCGACGAAGCCGATTAACACTTCGCTCATTTGACGTTGATACGCGTATTGAGCGTACGTACGCGTGTTTTCCAAAATTGTAAATGTAATTGAACGGTTGTACGTAATGTAGAAAAATAAAAAAGCAGTAAAAAGAGCATTTCTCATCCATAATATCTTATAATATCTTATTTTCTAACTATTATTATTTTGTATTATATTTTATTATATTTTATTATATTTTATTTTATATTTTATTTTTTATTATATATAGTTTTTTATTTTTTTTTAGTGTGGTTATGTTTTTTTTTTAAATTAAAAAAATTATTAAAAAAATTTTTTTTAAAAACTTGAGAAAATGCGACGGATATTCTATGTAATTCTTTCTTCTTTCTTTCTTTATTTCTTTTTAACATGTAACTAATAACACGTAATGTTACATTTTATATTGTTCTTCTCTTATTTCGAATATTATTATTATTATTATTAATATTGTTATTATTAATAATACAATGTTAAAAATTTATATAATATTTTTTATATAATAATAAAATAATAATATTATAACATAATATTATAACATGTAACTAATAACATGTAACATGTAACACATAACACGTGGCACATTTTATATTGTGTTTCTCTTATTTCGAATCTGTAATGAAAATATTGTAGTTATTTACAGTTATTATTTTGCAAATTATATATGTATATATATGAAAGAAAGACAATTTTTTTTTATATTATTATTATTATTATTAACTTATTATTTCAGTTATTTAAATTACTTCTTGTGTTGAATCCTCTTCTATTTTTCTCTTATTTAATATTCGTTCTCCTTTTAATAAATTACTTATTGACATATAGCCATTTAATTTTCGAATATCTTTTAAATCGTTTACATGTAGGTACGCTGGAGTAACTGTAAAGGTATAAAAATATATGAGTATGTTTCATAAAAATGTGAAAAGTAATATTTTAATTAAAGATGTGCGCGCACTAAAAAGTATAATAAATATACTTAAAATATAGTTAATGATAGTTAATGAAAAAAAAAAGATATATTTTTGATATTAAAGTTAAAGTATATTATACCTGTTGTTTGAAAAATACCAATTATTTCAATTTTATCGCCTTTATTGATTCCGAGTTTAAAATATTCATCATCGTCAAAATTAATTATGTGAATTAGAAGTTTATATACTCCATCTGTTATGGATCCACATCCAATTAATTTATCCAATTTATTATTGTGTGTCATAGTAAAATTCGTTTTAATATAACCTTCCAATACTATAAAATAAACGCATAAGTTACTTAAGTAATCCTCTCAATTTAAGAAAATTAATAACTATAAAATAAGTAAAAAAATTGTTGGAGTAATTTGAAATTTTGGAAAAAAATTATTAACATTTAATTATTAACATTTTAATAAGGAAGAACATTTTAGTAAAAGGATTAACATTTTTTGTTGAGCATCATAAAATGTATAACAGAAAATATGTATTAAATTTAAAAAAAGTATAAATATAAAAAAATAAGAATAATCCCGGTATATACACCGCGTTAGGAAATACGTCGCAGAAAAAATATTTCTATTTTTATATATTTTCTATTTTTATATATATACTCCTTCGAGTGGGGATAATTTTCCGTCAATTACTTTGTTACATGCCTTTATGGTATATTAGTATTATGTTATGATTTCAGTTTTTTACTGAAATTAATGCATGTTAAATCGATTTTTTATTGTAATAAGTTGTGCCATCATAATTTATAATCTACATAAAATGATTATTGTAGAGCGTGCAAAATACAAGTGTTTTGCTCCTGTATTGTTTGTTTAATTAGTCTTATTGTATATCCCGTCTATTTGGGATATATTTTTTAGTGAGCGGGATGCTATGCCGCAGCACAGACGCTCTATTTAAGAAGTTTTTGTTAATTCTAACAATTATTTTTTTTGCATTAATGCATAAATGTTGATAAATCTTAAACGTTTAAAGATTATTTTTAAAGATTTGAAGCTATTTAAAAAAAATTTTATTAAGTTCTATTTGTATTCCAATTTTTATTCTGAACAATAAAAATTGTCATATATTAATAAACAAATGCAAGTTACGTCGTCATTTTACATATTATTTATAAATTATTTGTGATTTTCTTATGAATTATATATGAGTGGTTATATTATTCCCCCCCCCCTCATGGGATAAATGGCAAAAATGCAGGGGTTTGAAAAAGTAATTTTTTAATATGGAAAATAAATTATTTTTTGGATTTCCATGATACAAAGTTTTTATTTGTATAATTAATTTGCTTTAAACATAGGAAATAATAATTGATGAATTAAGTTTTTGATAGGTTATTTGTATAATTAATTTGCTTTAAACATAGGAAATAATAATTGATGAATTAAGTTTTTGATAGGTGCGGTGTATATACCGGGTTTACCCTACTAATAATAAAGCTTACAAATGCGTCCAGAAATATTCATTATTTCATTGAATTCTGCAACTGTAGTCGGTTTATCATTATATAAATTTAATTCATATTTGCCCAAATTATTGACGATAGTATTATGGCGAATTAATAATTCATAAGGAACATTTCCTTGATTGTAATTCGTTATTTTTGGTTTTCTGGCTTGGACTCCATCCAAATGAATTATCTATTAAAATTAATTTATTATTTATTATTATTTATTTTTATTCTTCTTATTTATTATTATTTATTTATTTATTTTAATTTATTATTTATTTTTTTAATATGTTTTGTTCTTTTTTTTGTAAAATATAAATAGTGTGTGTGTATAGTTAAATGTTAAACTTATCTTTATATAATTTATAATTAACAAGCTAAAAGATAGTAAATAGAAAATGATAATATTTACGTAATTTAACATTATGTGGGGAAAAATTGGATCAATATCGTCGTTCCAAGCAACAATTTGAATACGTCTTCCATTACCATTATTTAAAAAAAACTTTAGAAACTTATATTGTTTTTCATTACCAATATTGCGAGGAGCCTCAATTCCATCAACGAAACCAATAACCTCACTATAAAGATAGTAAAATTGAATGTGATTAAATGTCAAAAATCAGTTAATTCCATTTTTTTGATAAATCAGTTAATTCCATTTTTTTTTATTATTTTTTTTTTTTAACTCTCTTAAGGACTCTTTTTCAATAAGTGAAACAAGGGTGAAGTAAGAATCAAATTACATTAAAAATCTAAATAATTCTGATAATTTATTCTAATATATTGCAAAGAATATCATGTAATTTTTATATACATATAAAAAAATGTATTTTAAATGTATTTTTTTAATATATATTAATAAACTTTTATATAAATTTTAAAGATTTTAATCATATTTTAAGTATTATACTTGACAAAATAATTTTTTTTATTAATTATGTAAAAATATTAATTTTGTGAAAATAGAGAGTTAACTCATTTTCGTATTGAACCGATTACACAGGTCAACAAAATGAAATTTGAGCAAACTCAACGCCATTTGAAAGCGGAAGACTTGTACTTTAAGACCCAGAGTGAACTTTTTTGTAAAAATTACCTAGAAACCCGACAACACTTTTCCGAAGGTTTTTGGTGCGCTGAATCTAAATCTGGCCGCAGAATTGCTCTATCACTCAGGTTCACTCAGGGTCTTAAAGTACAAGTCTTCCGCTTTCAAATGGCGTTGAGTTTGCTTAAATATCTTTTTTTTCCACTGAGATTTTTTAATTTTAAGTTTATAAATTTCAAATTTTTCTATAACTGAAAAAAGATATAGCGTAGGTGTGATGCAATAGATCACTTTTCGAATTTTTATGGAATATGTTTTTCTACAAATAAAAGCATTAAGATTTTAGAGAATTTCACATATTTTTGTTCGTTAATCTAAAGAGTGATATATTGCATCAGACCTATGTTATTTCCATGATTTCTGAGATACAAGAAAATTTAAAATTAAAAGTATAAATTAAATTAAATTTAATTAAATAATTAAATAATTATTTTTATTTAATTTAATTTTTTTTTTTTTTATAAATTTAATTTAAAAGTATAGTCTGGTTTCTGGGTAAAAATGTTGTTGACCTATGTTATTAAAAATAATGAATAATTAATAAGATATATTGTTAATAAATTATAGACATATTGTTATAGACATATATTAAAGTACCATAAATTGTACCTTAAATTATTGTAAAATCGTAATATTATAAAGATTATATCCAATAATTCAATGTTATAAATCGAGATAATGGGTTTATAGATATAAAAATTGATTATTGCTATGTCAATATTTAGAAACGTTATAACTGACATTCAGAAAAATTGTTAGACACTGAAAAAGTAGAAGGAGAAAAGAATATGATGAAAGAGAGAGAGAAGAAATAGGATTCTTCCCTCTTTCTTTCATTATATTCTTTTCTCCTTTTACTTTTTTAGTGTCTAAAACAAATAATATATATTAATATATATATTAATTAATATATATTTTTTAAAACAAGATTTTACTTACACAGTTGTGTCATAAAGTTGTACTTGATCTATTATTTCGTTTGGAGTTAATAATTCCATGGGATTCATTTTATTGAGTTCATCTTGAATATTACGAAATTCCATTTCCGATTCCATTTTCTAATGTTATAAAATACTTGGATATTAAAGTCTCCAATATAATATGCACATGTAATTTAATTTATAAAAAAGATTTCTAAAAAAGATTGCCTAAGCACAAAACTATACCTTGATTAGGATTTAAATTCGGATCTTGTATTCCGTCTCGTAGGCGTCCTCACCGTTCCGACTACTGACACTTTCACAATATGTTCTTCGCAATATATTTCTTACAGATTCTACCGAGGATATACTAGAAAAAGGCAAGTCTCTTTAACTTATAGATATTTATTTTCTTTATATATACTTTTAAATGTGATGTATTTCTTGAACGCTTGTTTTATTGATTAAATAAGTGAAATTTGTTATTTAACTTCATACAGAAGAAATATACTTGGAATATAGTCAATTTACTTTTCGACTCTATCACTGACATTACGCTAACTTTATATCCTTTCTAAAAAAGTTGATAACTCGCATTTTTTTCCGCGTTGCTGATATAAATGGAATACAAATTATTGTTAAAATTTACTGTTATAAAAATGCAAATAAATTGTATATGTTATACAAAATACAAATAAATTTATCAGTAAACTAAAATCTGTTTTTGGTTAAAAAATCGATTTATCCAAATCTTAAATTCTTTTTGAATAATTCAGTGAAAGAGGATTAGCGATCCGCTAATTAACATCCACCTATTATCCGTTTTATAACCTTTTCCGGAGTTTCCTCCTGGCGCTGCGCTCTTGAGGAGAGTAGAGTACCTATAAGGTACTCTAGAGGAGAGAGCAGAGACGTGCGAACAGAAAGCGCGAACTTAGCGAATTTTTTATGGGAAAAATCGCGTTCTCACCCTTGGACGAGTTGCGGGGACGAATCGCGGCTACAATTGGGAATATGTGTTACCGAAACGCATAAAAAACCGAAATGAGTGCTGAGGGGAACGGTTACATGAACGTGGTCGAGTTCATTAATTTTTCTTTCTTTCTCTAGAACATTCTAATGTAAAAAAACGTATCTTTAATGCTCAAAATATTTAAAAAAATATTAAAAAATATAAAATATGATATAAAAAAATTTTTAATCTTTTGTTACTTTTATTTTATTTCATACAAATTTTGCAAAATGAATGAGACAGATAATTACCTACTGAATGAATGGACTCTCTTTCTCAAAGCGACGGCAGAAGCCTCACTTATTTTGCGTTAAAGACGATTTGTTTACGTAGCATAAAGCTACAGCTGATCATTGAGTAAGTGGCCTTGTGTTTCTATAGAAGCTCATTAAATTTTCGGAAGACATCGTTATTCATCTTACGTGCGAATCATACGATAAGACGTATTATTGTTGAAGGGACATATCACGATACTAGAGATTAAAGTTAACTTATTCTGACGTTGTTGGCCCAGGCATCTGTAGCATCATAGCAGGCGTCTTAAATATTTATGAAGTTATGGAGATAACGGTCTCACGTACCGGAGTCACTTCTTATCTCGTGACGCTGCAACTTTGTTGACGCTGCAATTTTAATTGTTAGACTTTACGACATTTTCGTTATTTTGACACACATAATTGTTTTGACACACACAGCTCAACAAAATTATTTTTAGATCTTTCTTTTTTCGATTCGACGTTTTATATTGAAATTTTTTCATAACTATATTGTAGCTCTATTGTTAATTTATAGTTTATTACATGTACTATAGAATTTTAGTACTGAACAGCCTACATACGGAAGAAATTATGAGTGCACAATATTTTATTTTTATGTAACTAAATACTATTTTACTAGATAAACTAACTCTCTTTAGTTTATAATTATTTATACTCTTTATTTTATTACTTTTAAATGTGATGTGCTACGTATTATGTGTTATGTGTTATGTGTAATCTTAATTAAATTAAATGTCTTGTTTTATTGATTAAATAAATGAAATTTGTTATTTATAACTTCATACCGAAGAAATACACTTGGAATATATTCAAATTTACTTTTCGATTCTATCACTGACATTACGCTTACTTTACATCCTTTCTAAAAAAGTTGATAACTCGCATTTCTTTTCCGCGTTGCTGATTGGTTTCCTCGCGTTGCTTACTTCATAAGCGGTTGTCATCGCAGAGTACGCTTGAATAATTTAAGATTACTGAGGTTACTAAGGATAAAGTACAAAAAACTTCGCTATTCAAGATCGTCTCATAAAAGGTATATAATATTGATAAGTTTTAACACTAATTTTTTTCAAAGATAAATTTAATTAAATGTATATATATAATATGTAAATTAAATATATGTTGTGTGCATATGTACGTAGATGCGCATATGCATATGTGCAATATATTTATTTTGTAATGTTATGCAGAAAGAAAATCAATTCGCCGCTTTACTGCTGCAAAGTCTGCAGCTACACAGAAACGTTTACGTAAGAGAAACAAGGATCAGAGGAGTAATGTAAAAGGTGTAAGACGCATAACACATGAAAACCTACTCAGGAAGAATTATTGGAAGAAGTATTGCAAACACAAGAGCTTAATTTGAAATCTTTGGGTACATATTAAATAAAATATATTTATTAACGTTCCTTATTTGGGTATTTTCTCTTTCTGAAAGACAGAAAATATAAATTAAATTAAAAAATAAGATATTAAAATGAGATGAATACTACAAATTACAATTATGTTTTTTTCTGAAGACTTTGGGATTATATATATAAAAAGAAATCATTAAAGATACAAATATAAAAATAAAAATCTATTCTTTTTACTAACTGAAGGTTGTTTATTTCAGAAAGAAATTCCGGAAAAGCGTGTTCTAGGAAGGTTTTTAAGAAGACACAGATAATATATTTATTAATTCATGTATATATATTAAAAGACCAAATAGTGTACATATAGTCTTTATTTTATTTGAAATAATAAAAATTTAATATTATTATAATGTTATATATTTAAAAATTAAATATAGTTTTGTAATAATATAAATGTGTAAATAATATAAATTGCAATAATATAAATAATATGAAATAAAATGATGGTCATGATGATGATGATGATGATGATGATGATGATGATGATAATGTGATTTAATTATAATGATCATGATGACAATGATAATATTATAATAAGAATACTGATAACACTGATGAATATAACGATAATATTAATTATGACAATAATGATGGTAATATTATTTAAAAATCGTTAAATGAAATAAAGTTTTGTAATAATATAAATAATAATTAAATGATGATAATGATAATAATGATGATGATGATGATAAGATGATGATGATGATAATAATGTGGTATAATTACAATGATTATGATGACAATGATAATAATATAATAATAATACTGATATCAATGATGAAAGTAACAGCAATATTAATTATGACAATAATGATAATAATATTATTAAAAAAACATTGAATTTAAAAAAATTACCTCTCTCTTTTGCGTTATATTTTTAATAATATTTATCACAATATTTATTGCAATACTATTAAAACTCTACTATTCTCTATAAAAATTATTTATTTATTTGTTATTTACTTTATTATTTTACTTTTAATTCATATATGTATTTTAAAAATATTCATTGATTTTCTAATTTTATATTAATAATTTATTTTTAATTTGTTTTAATTTAAAATAATTCTTTTAATTAAATTATATATAATTGTTACATATTTATATTTTAGTTATGCCACGACGTAAAATACAACGTTCTTTTGAAGAAGAAAAAGAATTTCAGCAACAACGTCGTAAAAGAAAAGCAGATAATCAACGTCAACGTAATGAAATTATAAGAAATTTAAATAATCCAAGACCTATAACTATAGACGTTCAAGGTACAATACATGATAATCGTATAATAAACATAAGTGATGAAATAAATGGAGAATTTTCCACAAATATTACAACAGCATATTATCAGCAAGCCGAATATCAATCCTATTACAGATCACGTAAAAGAAATAAACCTTATTTAAATATTAATAGTACAATATCCATAAAAGATTTAACGGAATATTATATTGGTTCCATGGACGTATTATGTATCCATTGTAATGCAAAACATTTTGCAGCTGAGAAAATATCCAATAAAGGTAATTCATTTCATGATTGTTGTAATCATGGTGCGGTTTATTTGGAATCATTACCTCAATCTCCACAATTTCTTCGTTGTTTATTTAATAATAATCATGCAAAATCTAATAACTTTTTCCAACATATTCGTACTTATAATAGCTCTTTTTCATTTGCATCATTTAATGCTAATTTAGTTAATTTATCAAATAGACGACCGGGTCCGTATTGTTTTAAAATACAAGGCCAAATTTATTACCAAATAAATACAGCATTATATGCTGCTCAAAATGAAAATCCGAGTTACGGTCAGCTTTTTATTATAGATTCTAATGAAGCAATAAATTATCGTCTAATTGAAAATTCAAAATTAGATTTAGAAATCATACAAAATCTTGAACATATAATGCGAGAATTTAATATATTTGCTCAATCTTATCAAATGATGGGTGAAGAATTAGAAAATCAACGACGATTAGAAGTAGAATCTGGAGAATTATTGCCAGAATTGCAATTATTATTTACTTTAAAACCAGGAATCGATCGACGACGATATAATACTCAAAAAACTAATGAAGTTGCTGCTGTTTTTCGTACAACTGCTGATGGAGAAATTCCAGAATCATACGTAACAATACGTAATAAAAATACCAAAATTTTACAAAATGTTAGTACTATGGATCCAAATGTTGAACCATGGATATATCCATTATTTTATCCATATGGTACTCAAGGTTGGCATTGTAATTTAACAAAATTAAATAGTAACAAACGAATAACTAGAGGGCAGTATATTAAATATCGTATAGCTATTCGTGATGAATTTAACACTTTTTTACGGGGTCGTCGTTTATTTCAACAATGGCTTGTAGATAGTTATGTAAAAATTGAAAAGGATAGAATAAATTATTGTAAAAATCATCAAAAAGAATTACGCACTGAAACATATCAAGGATTGAAAGATTATATGCAAACGATGGCGAAAAATTTAAATGGGCGTATTGGAAAGATGGTTATACTTCCATCCACATTTATTGGATCTCCTCGTAATATGTTACAAAATTATCAAGATTCAATGGCAATTGTTAGTAAATTTGGTAAACCAGATCTTTTCATTACAATGACTTGTAACCCAAAATGGCGTGAAATCGAAGAAAATCTTTTACATGGACAACAAGCGTCTGATAGACCTGATATTTGTGCACGTGTTTTTAATATTAAAAAGGATTATTTAATTGATTTAATTGTAAAACAAAAATTTTTTGGAGAGGTAGCAGCTTTTGTATATGTTATTGAATTTCAAAAACGTGGTTTACCACATATTCACATGTTAGTTACATTAAAATACAATTTTAAAATAACAACCCCACAAATTGTGGATAAATATATTTCTGCTGAAATTCCTGATCCATGTGAAAGTCGTATTTTACACGATATAGTTATGAAACACATGATTCATGGACCTTGTGGTGATTGGTGTTTAGTAAATGGAAAATGTTCAAAACATTATCCTAAATCATATCTTGAAGAAACCAGAATGGATAAAGATGCTTATCCTTATTATCGTCGACGAAATAATGGTAAAAGTTTTGAACGCCCTGGTGGATATGTAGTTGATAATCGTTATGTAGTTCCGTATTGTCCTATTTTATCAATTATTTTTAATTGTCACATAAATGTTGAGGTAGTTTCAAGTATCAAATCAGTTAAATATTTATATAAGTATATTTACAAAGGACATGATGCAGCTGCAATAACAATTGAGCCAATAACAGATAATGTAATTATTGATCACGATGAAGTACGTAATTTTATAGAAACTCGTTATGTTGGACCTGTAGAAGCTTGTTGGCGTATTCTTGAAAAAAAGCTACAAGATAAGAGTCATACTATAGTTCGTTTACCAATCCATCTTCCTAATGAACAAAGTGTTATAATTGAAAATGAAGCTATTGAAGAAGCAGTGACTTCAGCTTTAAATCAAGCTACAATGTTAATTGATTATTTCTCCTTAAATTCTCGTGATGAAGAAGCAAAGCAATATTTATATGTAGAAATTCCACGCTATTATATATTTAAGAAAGAAAAAATTAATGGAAGAAATGTATCACGTTGGACTAAACGTAAAAGTCATTTTAATTGTATAGGACGAATGTATTCCGTTAGTCCAACACAAATTGAATTATTTCATTTACGGCTGTTGTTACTCACTGTAAAGGGAGCAACAAGTTTTAATGATTTGAGAACTGTAAATGGAGAAGTATATCAATCATTTTCAGCAGCATGCTTAGCTTTAGGTTTAATTGAAGATGATGAGGAATGGAAACGAGCTATGACTGAAGCTGTTGGATGGATGATGCCCCGACAACTTCGCAAACTATTTGTACGTATATTATTACATTGTCAACCATTGCATCCTGAAGAGCTCTGGGAAAATTTTAAAGTAGCGATGTCAGAAGATTATATTCGACACCTTGGATTGTTAGAAGGACAAAGGAAAGCATATACCCAAATTAATACTATACTTTATGCTGAAGGTAAAAGTTTTGCAGATTTTCCACAAATGGAACAATTAATAGAAAATAATGAAGAAAGTGATTATATGACACTTGAAGAAGATATGGAAATTGGTAACAGACAATATGAACAATTAAATAATAAACAAAAAGAGATAGTAAATTTTATATTAAACAAATTAGATACTAATGATCATAGTAATAATTGTATTTATATCGATGGCCCAGGTGGTTCAGGTAAAACGTTTATATATACGACCATCTATCATTTAGTGAAAATTCGAAACAAACGTATATGTACAATGGCTTTTACGGGCATTGCAGCGACATTATTACCAGAAGGAAAAACAGTTCACAAAACATTTGGATTGCCGGTACCATTATTTATTGATTCATCATCCAGCATTAAAATTCAATCTAAGGAAGCTCATTATTTAAAAGAAATAGATATTTTTATTTGGGATGAAGCGCCAATGGCTCCACGATATGCTCTAGAGATTGTGGATCGAACGTTGCGTGATATCATGAATAATGATTTACCTTTCGGTGGAAAATTTATTGTGTTAGGTGGTGATTTTAGACAACTTCTCCCTATTAAAGTACATGGTACTCGAAGTGAAATTATAAATCTTTCAATTAAATTTAGTTCTGTTTGGAAATATTTTATAAATTGCTCTTTAACGGAAAACATGCGAGTTCTTCCAGAAGAAATTGAATTTGCAAAATTTCTATTGAATATAGGAAATGGCATATTAAATGATTCTAATGATAATATACAACTTCCTGATTGTTGTATTGTATCTATTAATACCGATATTGTACAAGATATATATGGCGATTTAATACGAAATAAAGAGTTTGATAAAATAGCGAAATGTGCAATACTTTCTGCAAGGAATGCCGACGTAGATGAAATTAATAAACGAGTTGTCGAATTATTAGACACATTTGAAGAAAAAATTTATACAAGTATTGATAGTACTGAAAATTGTGATAATAATGATGAAATTAGTAAAGTCTTACTACCAGAATATTTAAATACTTTATCTCCGTCAGCTTTTCCACCTCATGAATTACGTTTAAAACCAAATTGTGTTATTATGTTAATTAGAAATCTTAGTATCAATGAAGGTCTTTGTAATGGCACGAGGTTAATGATTATTGAACTTACTAATCATTTATTAAAATGCAAAATCTTATCAGGTGATAAAGTAGGAGATATCGTTTTTTTAAATCGAATAACACTGTATTGCGAAAATGTATACCCTTTCATATTTAAGAGAAGACAATTTCCAATAAAATTAGCTTTTGCTATGACAATTAACAAATCACAAGGTCAAACATTTGATAGAATAGGAATAGATCTTCGTAAAGATGTTTTTAATCATGGACAACTTTATGTTGCCTTTTCACGAGTACGTTCTTGGCAAGCATTAAAAATTTATCTTGGTAATCAACGCAAAAATAAACAAGTTAAAAATTATGTATATAAAGAAATATTATAATCTTTATTAGTCGGAGAGAAATAAGTATGGTAACGTGACCCCTCAAAATAGATTATAGTTTTATATTTCGGACGACTTGCATTTGCAATGTATTTACAAAATAATGAATTTATGATTGTTTAACGACATGGATTTTTTCTTTGATTTTCTGCATTCGAGGGTGAGTTTTTTGCCAGGAGAACAAATGCTTGTCACATTATAATTCTTTATAAATTAACGTTAATTGTGTGTCCTCATTAGAGAACTACAGGGATACATAACAAAGGATCATCCAATCGCTTGATGAGCTAATTTTGTTCTCTCTGTGGAAATATCAGACCTGAAAGTTAGTTTGGTAGCGCGCGCGAAGCGCGCGCTTATTATGTTCTAGTAAGATAAAAAATTAGCAATTTTTCAAATTTATAGTCCGCTATATTTGCGTCGCGATATCTCCGCTCGTAGAGCACGTAGAAAAAAACGAGACACGTCCAATCCAGATTAATCTCAAAATCATACATCTGTGATTGTATCCGTACAAGTTGAACATAATTCAAATTTGATTTCATGAGTTGTATACATACAAGTTGGACATAATTCAAATTTGATTTGATGAGGTACGAAACAAGATTTTCATCAATTCGCCCGCAATTTGAATCCGCCATGATGGATTTCAAAAATTTCACTTTGGGGTCTTACTAAAGTGGCTGTGTTCAGAAATATCATCCAGATTTCCTCGAGTATTATCTTACCTTATTGTTGATTCAATGTTAAATAAAGAATGGATAAGACAATACGATGATACTCAGGTGATATTTCCGAACGTAACCAGTATAAAGAAAAAAGTCGACCATTTTTTTTGTTTCAACCATCCCGCCCGTATTTCTGTTTCATATAGTCAAAACAAAGACTAAGGCCCGGTTTCATCAACGTTACTTTGATCTTAAGCGAGATTTATAACTATCTATCTCGTTTTAAAGTCAAAAGAGAGACAGAGATAGAGACAGTTTTAAGTCTCACTTAAAATTGAGGTAAAAGTACAGAAAAGGGGAGCCACTCCCAATAACCTTGATCTTGGCAAATGTTGTTAATTTTAAAAATTAACGTATTATTTCTGCTGTACATGTATGATATTAAGTATAATACTATTCTACACCTTTCCCTGTTCAGAAACGTTAAACTTTCAATGCGAAGTAACTTTCACCTCCTCCCCCCTCCAACTCCTGCTAAGGGGCTCACGACTTCCATGATTGTACTGTTGCTATGATAGTACTGACGGGGCAGACCCGCCCGCCCGTGTGTGTGTGTGTGTTCCATTCGATACATAACGATTATGAGTCTATTACTTGATATTTTACACATACGCACACACACACACACATACACGCGCGCACGCGTGAACACCTTCAATTCTTCTTAATCTCTATTTATATTATTATTGATACCCCCAGTATCAGCGCACCCCTCACCCTGATGAAGTGAACGGTACGATTCACAAAACGTTGGCATTAACGATGAAGAAAGACACGGCGATAACCCACAAACCTTCTGGTATAATTGAAGAAAATACCCGTGAAAGCCTCAAAAGCGTAATCAAGTTGGTATTTGTTTACAGAAAAAACAATCATCACTGAATATTAAAGAAATTGTTCAACAAAACTATTGCTAATATTAGAAATTGTTTTGGTTACAGAATATTACTGATGACGAAAATTGTTTCTGGTTATGAATATAGGCGCCTAATATGAGATAGCGGCGTTTCTGCTAAACTAATAAATGCTATCTGTTGATTCTACCAAGAAATTATTGTTCTTGGATTGAAAACTATTTAGTGGAAAATTCATTGTTAGATCATGCCTACAGTAATTGTAAAATAAAATTTTAGAATTTGAATGTTTTCAAGTTTTATTGAGGTAAGCCTTTAATCTTTGTTTATTATTTAATAAGTAATTATTTGGCAATAAATTCTTTAGTAATAGAGTAAGATCGTACTGATAGAAAAATACGAAATATGTTGAATTGTTTAATTAAAGTAGTTTGATTTGATGATTGTAAAACTGTAAGACGTGATACTCGTAATATGAGATACCCAGGATATTTCTAATATGAAATAATCTATACTTCTGTGTCCAAGTGAAAATCGATGTTAAAGTATAAATGTTATTGTACAATAATAAAAATAAAAAGAATAATCGGAATAAACATTGAGGATCTGTTTCTGCAATACTTCGTTCCAATTACTACTGAAGACAAATCCTGAGTACAAAGCACGACATGTTCAATTTACGCGCACAGGCTGTACCCGTTGGTATTTTATAGAAACATCAAATAAAGTTTTTTTAATTCTAATACTGATATACTTTGTGCTTTATTATTAATTTCTCGGTATATCTCATATTAGGAGCACAATTTTTTAACTTCGCGATTTGTTCACCTTTTACATTTCTTTTATTAAAAAAAAAATTTAATTAAATTTTACATAACACTATCTTAAAGCTTATTAAATTCTCTTCAAAATAATCTATTATTTTTTTAAATTCTGCCTACAAACTTTTAGCATTTAAAGTAAACTCATTATCTCATAATAGGAGTCTTTCCTATACAAACTTTGTTGGTTCTCGGCAAGCGTTATAATAAAAAATATATGATCGACAACGGCCTATAGCAATCAGAAAACATGTTCGTATTCGATATGGTGGGAACCAATAAAGTTTGGAGACCTTGGGTAACCAAAATAAAATTTTGATCATCGATAATGGTTATTTGTAACTAAAAACAATTTCCGTCGACAACCGAGACACTACCGTGTCTCCAGATAATCATTTATAAGGGTTATTTATAACCAGAAACAATTTCCGTCATCAGTAATGGTTATTCTGTAACAAAACAATTACCAACATTAGCAATAGTTTTTCTCGGCCAAAAACGATTTTAATCATTTATAATGGTTATTCATACCAGATTCGTTTTAAAAGAAATATAATTATTACGTCACAACTTTTTTAATTTTGGTTGTAATTGTTATGGTCTCTGCATTTCTCAGTAAGTAATAATAATATACCTTTGACCAGTAAATACGATCGGATAATCTAAGCAAATCTAGTTAAAGTAAGTTAAATTCATCTATCGAGTAAGAAAATTCAAAACAGGTAGAAATGTTATTTTTGTTAATATATTTATAATACGAAATCGTTTTTAGTCTCTCAGTCATCTTTGTATGGTAAAATTTATTTATTCTTTGTATGGTAAAGTTTAATATTATATATTATAAATTCAGGGAATGGAAGTAACTCGTTACTTGTAACGAAGTTACAGTTACAAGTTACTTTTTTGGTAACTTTACTGGTAACTGCGTTACTTTCTTTTTTTGGTAACTGTAACTGTAACGAGTTACATTTTTTGGGTAACGGTAACGAAATTTACAGTTACTTTTGTCGTTACTTTGCACACGATTAAACACGGTTCGATTGGATACATGCTATCTATAGCGCTTATCAATAAGACTTGAAAGCCCTTAGACATTCGGCCGTTATGATTCAGTAATTATTTTACACTTCTATCTTCTATGTAATACATAGGACATACAAATATTTCAGTTTGCTGCATATTTTACAGGTTTTAGAATTACAAAATTGTGTTTAAAAAAAATTAAAAAATAAATTAAATAATAGTAAAATGAGAAGGGCTATGAAGCCCCAAAAGCGAAACAGTTTAAAAGACGATGACAATAAGTGTCGAAACGTCGTTTGTTTTTATCTTGTTTTATCTATGTATTGTTCTAATATATATTTATACATTTAATTACATTGTCATCGTCGTTCTTATCGGAAAT
>NW_017279997.1:16618-20167 GCF_001594065.2 Cyphomyrmex costatus
TTGATTTTAAAAAAGTAACGGAAAAGTAACGAAAAGTTATTTTTCAAGTAACGGTAACTGTAACGAGTTACTTTTAAAAAGCGATAACTGTAACTGTAACTAGTTACATTTTTTACTCGGTAACGAGTAACTGTAACTAGTTACTTTTAAAAAGTAACTTTCCATTCCATTTATAATAATCAGTTGTTATTAAGATCTGATAATCTCAATATGCCGCAATTCGTCGACTCACGTAAAATACCCACGACAATATCGGGCGCGCCTGACTTAGCGCCGAGACACTACCGTGTTTCCAGATCTTTGTATGGTAAAGTTTAATTTTTATCTATTTTATAAATTAAAATATGTAATCAAAAAGATTTAAAGACATTAAAAATATTTGTTGAATATCTGATCTTTATACATACTATTTATACATTGATTAAGGATACAACACTCCCTGGTCTGAGGTACAACATGAGTGTACCTTTGACCAAAATTCAATTTTCTTCTAATGTTAAAAAAGATGTAAAAAAAAAATTTAATTTAAATGTAAAAAACAATTTAAATCTATTAAAAAAAAAAGTTAAAGTCAACATTTCAAAAAATATTTTAGAATTTCTTTGAATTTTTAGACATTAAATCAAAATATAACTTGCACAAGAAAAAATGTCAAAATCACCTTCCCCTACTTAATTAATATTTCAGAAAGTGAAAAAAGATAAAATTATAAATACAAGTTTCTTTCCTAATTTTAGCTCGGATCATTATTTATCAAATTATTGAATTAAATATAATATAAAAAGAAGTTCTGTGTGAGGGGTTCAGACTTCAGAGTCTTACATATTAGCTCTGAGCCCTTCAACTTTTATTTTTGATCCATACATAACATATAGAACATTATTATTGAGCATTATTATTCGTGACGTTCTGCTGCAAATTCTGATGAGAAAAGTAACTTAAGAATAACTGAATGTTACTCTTTTAGAAACTGTAACAAATTATTTTTCAGAATAACTTTCAGTTAATAACTTGTAACGGAAATTAATTATTTTTTGAGAGAGAAAAACTGTAACTGTAATCAGTTCTAACACTAGATTTATTCTAATCATTTGTATTACAAACATTAACAGCATTAATCCACAAATTCTCAAGAAATATAGGTATAATTATTTAAGTATAAATAATAAAATTACTTAACGAGTCTATAGTCAAATAATATCGAATCACAACATTTTAACAAGAATAATGAAGATTTGTAAATATGACGAACTTATTATTAACAAAGATAAATTCGCTGACTTTGTTATCTACTAACTTTGTTATATTAATAGACAATTATAACTCGCATATATTCTTATACTCAAATAAAATTTATATATTTTTTGATACTAATAATGGCCAAATTAAGGGCCAAAACGTCTATTCGTTAATTTAATTTTGCGTTGTGGTATATGCTCAAATAATTTCATTTGTTTATTATTATAAATTTTATAATAAATAAGAATAATAAAATAAAGAAATCTATATTACTATATTAAATTAGCAGCAATATATCGAAAAGCACGAATCTTGCACGAAGGCGCAAGTTGGAATCTTTTTCTCTCTTACATAATTTCATCCTCTTCACTCTCTAAAATATTAAGATTTATGAAACACTCTATATATACTAGAATCTATTTAAAAAAATAGCGGTAACCTTAAAAATCGAACACATAGTTATTATTTATGTAGTCACATACATAGTAAACATTATTAATAAATAAAAAATTTATGTATTTATTTAAGATTATCCATTTTTAAAGTAAATTATAGTACTTATAGTATATATTAATAATACACATATGTATAAAATAATCATTAATAAACAATACCAGATAAATTAATAGCTTTTCAAAAACAATTCAAAATTAAATTATTATCTTTATACATAAATTTTTTAACGCTTAACTTACATTAAACTTAGGCTAATTCTACAATGTGCTTTTTGTTTCCTGTTTCTTGTTGTTTGTCTCTTGCCTTCTTGATCAAAAAGGCAAGAGACAAACGGAGATAAGCAGTAAGAAACAGGAAACAAATTAGCTTTATAGTTTGGAAAATCATATTTCAAATGTAACTACAAAAAATATAAGTTTAATATAATATAATATTAATAATGTGTTTATATGTAACTACATAACTAAATAAATATGAGAGATTTATTTGCTATTGCAATAATTTTCATTTGAGTGTATTGCACATGTAATGAAATCTTAAACATTTCACTTATATTAAAAAAAGGTTTTGCATCATCATTATCATTCAGAGAATAAGAATTTCGACCTATCAGAAATCATATACTGTGGAATAAACAGTGTGTATTCCATAGTACATGATTTCTGATAAGTTGAAAGTGATAGGTTGAAATTGTTCGCGTTGCTTGTACTTTTTGCACTTACCATCTTCGCTTTCTCTCTTTTTAACGCCGAATCCGACTCCAATCAGATACAGTTGAGTGAGCGATTGCGCATCCAGATCATATATGTAATACTGATCCAGATACAGGCGCGAATGCGCATCCAAATAAAGGCGCGTGGTGCGAACTATCAATATCACGATTCATGAAAAACAAAAGATAAAAAATAGCTTCGGAGGATGACTTGTAAGTAGACGCACTAATTTTTTATAATAAAAAATTTATATATTCAATCATTATATTAAAGTTATCACGATTTACTTTTAGATTAATGGACGATGCCACAGAAATTGAGCTAATGGCCCTGAGAGCTGAACTTGAACATCTTAAAAAACAGTTGGTTCAGCCCTCAGGGTCGCAGGCCGCGCCAGGTCCATCGGCGAAACAGCCGCCCGCGCCAGGATCAGCGGCGACGCAACCGCCCACGCCAGGTGCAGCAGCGACGCAGACATCCGCGCCAGATCCAACGGCGAAACAGCCGCCCGTGCCAGGATCAGCGGCGACGCAGCCACCCGCGCCAGGATCAGCGGCGACGCAGCCATCCGCGCCTGGATCAGCGACGACGCAGCCGCCCGCGCTAGGACCGGCGGCCCTACCAGAAAGACGTAAGTAGAAATTTCTTATCGATTAATAACGAAATATTTATTTTTATTTTTAATTAATATTAACTTTTTTCGAAATTAAAAATTTACATACATGTCATATTAAAATGATCATTTTCAAATACAGCCAGACGGTGGCAGAAAAGCCGCCATAGCAGAGGACATGGCGTGTTGAACAAGAAGGCCGCGGAGCCAGAGAACGACGAGGACGAGGACAAAGAGGACAAATAATTAAAAAATATTGGTAATTATGCACTATAGGGGAGCCAGCTCCGATGACCTTGACCTTGACATATGTTGTCAAGGTCATGATTCTGAGCAACTTTGCCTTAACAACTAGGCGGCGGTCTCTTATAGTTTCTGAGATATTTAGACCTAAAAGTCTAATTTCGTATAATACAATAATATGTCTTTCCGGTATATATCTAGAAAATCAAAAATGGGAAACACCTACTTTGTTTGTAAAGTACTGAATGTTGCGAAGTGTATGCGTGTATGATATTAAGTACTATT
>NW_017279997.1:20810-27189 GCF_001594065.2 Cyphomyrmex costatus
AAAAACTATAAGAGTCCGCCACCTAGTTGTTAAGGCAAAGTTGCTCAGAATCATGACCTTGACAACATATGTCAAGGTCAAGGTCATCGGAGCTGGCTCCCCTATAGTGCATAATTACCAAAATATTTTATTTTTAAATAAATAATGTTATTTTATAAATAAGTTCAATGTAAAAATAAAAATAACATTAAATTAAATAAAATTGAATTTTATTGATTCATGCCCTTCTTCTCTATATTAAATAAAAAAAAATATTGAGATAACTATCAAATATGAAGGAGTATTATACAGACAGATTAGATTCAGGTCTTTTCTTTCAATAAATCTGAAAATAAAATACAGTATATAGAATTAGTTCTTTTTTAATTATGTAGAGAAAAGAGAGGACAAATATTAGAAAACTTATCTAATACGATATCGAAGAGATATTTTAATAATTTCACGGTAATTCCATGAATCAGAAACGTGCTTGGTGACTTTAAAATGAGTGAACGTAACAAAGAGATATCAGGTCAGCAATCACGTCAGACGGTTACATTAAATCGGAAAGATTCAAAATTCACTTCCTACTGTTTTGTAAAAATAATAACAGGCCTTTTCTTTCAATCTGAAAAAAAGGACAGTACAAAGAATCAGTTCTTTTACAATTATATTATATAAAGAATTGTGAAAACAAATTAATAGAAATTCTACACATATCTGAAATGATTGAAATTAATATTGTATCAGATAATTTTAGAATCTCTATTAATTTATTCTCTCTATTTTTCATATAATTATAAAAGAACTGATCCTTTCTACTGAATTATAATTTTAGATTTATTGAAAGGAAAGATCTTGCTTTTCTTTTCAGGCCTTTCCCTTCAGTAAAATAAATCTGAAAATAAATTACAGCACAAAGAATCAAATCTTTCGTAATTATAAAGAACAGAGAGGACAAACTATTATATTATAGAAATTGTGAAACTCATCTGACACGATGTTGAAGAGAAATATGTTCAACAATTCCACGAACCAGAAGCGTGCTTGGTAATTCCACCATGAACCAATCACGTCAGATAGTTACATTAAATGGACATAAAATAACATATATAGATCATTTCTTTTCAAATCTTTCCTTACAATAGATCTGAAAATAAAATTTTCATCTTTAAAAACCTACGTGATATTACCCTCATTATTATTACTTAATTCTAATATATGTATCATTTGTAACAAAGATTTCTGTTGAAATAACTTGATCTTTTATACAAATGATATATGTCATACTGAAAAAGCACCGTTTGGATACCATCACCAAGAAAGAGATATCATAATAAAATTGTTAATACTGAACATTAAAAAGAAACATACAATAATGAACCTGAAGTCATATCACAGGTAGAACACACTATGTATAATTAACTTTATAATAAACGTACATAAATTACATCATTTATGCTTCTTTCTAATATTTAGTACTAAGAAATTTAATATGATTTACTTTTTTTTAGTAATGGTATCCGAACGGTATTTTTCCATCTCTACATTGATGTTCTCTAAAATATTTTAACATAATACATTATATTATTGAAAGATAATGCAATGAAAGTGAATATGTATTTATTCCAAAGTCAAAATATTACATACATATAATCAAATATGCTAATAAATGTAATAAATTTTTTTGGTATAATGTTATTCCGAAATCGATTATCAGATAATAATTTGTAAACGGATATTTATAAAGATATACGTGATTGAAAACAAGTTAACATACGCTCCAAAATCTTGAATCAAATATAGTGTTCTAGGTGAGAGATCAAACTATAACAGTTTTTAATATTATTATTGAATGATAACGAAATAGAAATGAATATGTATATAAAAAATACTATTATACATATTACACCACCATGAAAAATGATTCATATATTATTAAAGGTGCCAGTTCAAAGTAAACATACATAAAGTGTATATTCTTTTGTTGCATATATACATAATAACAATGATTTAACATTACTATTATAAACATCTAGTGTGAATGAGTCCTTAAATCATTATTACGTTTATATGCAACAAAAGGATATACATTTTATGAATGTTCACTTTGAACTGGCACCATCAATAATATATCAGTTCGTTTTCTAACGTCGAAATTGTCGGTTGCATTCCATTACCTTCAGAATTTAACGTACTTTTATTATTGTTATGTACTACTGCATTGTTGTCAACTGTTTCGACACCACTCTTTTTTAGGGCAACATTGTTGTCAACAAGCTTTGCATTAGTCACATCCAAGATTATAGCACTGGCATCAGGAACTTTCAATGTACTCCGATCTAATATTTCTATATTATTATCGTTTTATGGTATTTCCTCTTCCTAATTGAACACCATTTTCATCAATTACTTCTAAATTGTGTACCTGCAAAATATATAAATTTAAATGAAAGAGAAATCATAATAAAGTTGTTAATACTGAACATTAGAAAGAAACATACAATAACGAACCTGAAGTGATATCACAGATAGAACACACTATGTTCTTCTTTTACATCATTTATTTTCAAACCTTTCCTTTTAGTAAAATAAATCTGAATCTGAAAATAAATTACAGCACAAAGAATAAATTCTTTCATAATTATAAAAAACAGAGAGGACAAACTATTTATAGAAATTGTAAAACTCATCTGACACAATATTGAAGAGAAATATGTTCAACAATTCCACGAACCAGAAGCATGCTTGGTAATTTCAACATGAACCAATCACGTCAGATAGTTGCATTAATCAATTAAATCTGAAAATAAAATTTTACCATCTTTAAAAACCTACGTGATATTATCGTCATTATTTACTTAATTCTAATGATATGTATGATTTGTAAAAAAAGATTTCTGTTGAAAAAACTTGATTTTTTATACAAATGGTATATGTCAATAGAATTAAATAAATAATGAGGATAAATAAGTGTAAGGATAGTTCCTCTTAGGTTTTTAAAGATAAAATTTAACTTAATTGGCGCCGACAATTACATATAGAAAAGGCAAGGATTTAAAAGTAATATAATTAATAGAAAATAGGAATAGGAAAAACTATACCAGATAAAGGTATATCTTTTCAATTCTTTTGTATTCTTTTCATTTCTTTCACTTTTGAGGCATTTGCTTTCCATAAATCTGAATACAAGAATATCCTGATAAATAATGAATCTTATAAAGGTAAATGAGAGATATATTCTATTCTATAATAACTTCGCTTACGTGTTCCTCTGTGCCATCGATGTGGCAGATTTTCTAACCTTTTTCTAACCTGAGTAGTCATCGAATTTAACGGTTAATATACCTTTACAAGAATATCCTAATAAATAATGAATCTTTTAAAGGTACATATGAGATCTATAATAACTTCATTTACGTGTTCCTCTGTGCCATCGATGTGACAGATTTTCTAAACTTTTTCTAACCTGAGTAGTCATCGAATTTAACGGTTAACACTAAACTAATGCCACATTTGCCTCTTGCAATCTGAAGACATCAAATCATATCGCTTGTCAGAATGAGACGGCGAACACCTAGACACCCACTTCCTCGATGACAAACATCTAGACACTCACTTCCTCGAAGGCGAACACCTATATAGGCACTCACTTCCTCGACGGTGCAGTTCCTTAATTAAAGACAATCTCGATCTCTTTTTTTTAAATATATGGAGTATATTTAAAAATAATACTATATTGAGTAATAATAGTATATTGAGTATATTTAAAAATTATTAATAAGAGATACAGTAGTGTCTCGGCGCTAATGACAATCTCGATCGATATCAAATCGCGCGCACGTCACAGTCACATTATCGTATACAACTAGCGCTACATTTGCCTCTTGTGCCAAAAATGTCAAAAGGACATCAAATGGAATGCGTGGAATGTGGTCGACGACGTATCTTAAAAAAAAAAACAATGTGAAAATTCACAGATCCGGACTTTGCGTCGCGATATCTCCGCTCGTAGGGCACATAGAAAAAAAATAAAAGCACTTTTATGATACAATTTTAGTATTTGCTGTCGATTGAGCATATGTAGAACTTGATCGGTTCATCCGTTACTGAGATCTAATCATCTCAATCCCCCGAATTTGTCAGATTCGCGTAAAGGAGGCACGGCAGTGCCGCGGCGCTTGGCTTAGCGCCGAGACACTACCGTGTCTCCAGATATATATAACTTACACTCCAAAATCTTGAATCAAATATAGTGTTCTAGGTGAGAGATTAAACTGTACAGTGTGTAAATATACATATATAACAGTTTTTTAAAAATAAATCACAGAAGATCAATATTAATTTTAAAAGAATTCTGATACCAAATTGTCTATTTTAACATAATACATTTTATTATTGAAAGATAATGGAATGGTACATATTACCATGAAAAATGACTCATACATTTGTCATCATCATAAAGGTGCCAGTTCAAAGTAAACATACATAAAGTATATATTCTTTTGTTGCATATATACGTACTAATGATTCAACATTGCTATTATAATGTCGATTGTAATAGGACTCAATAAATTTAAAACTAATGGAGAGAAACAGGGTTACGAGCCAATAAATTCTTTATAAACATACTATTATAAACAACTAATGTACATGTGTTGTTAAATCATTATTACGTATATATACAACAAAAGGATATACATTTTATGAATGTTCACTTTGAACTGGCACCTTCAATTATATATCAGTTATTTTCCATGTTAATATATTTTATTATTAGATAATTATTTAAAGTTTTGAAGATTACAATACTAAAACCAAGTAATTTTATGTTTTAGTAACTGTATCAAAAAAATAAAAACTAAAAAGATAAATGAAGAGTCAAACATTAAAATTTCTTTAATCACGTAGTAAAAAGATAAAATGAAATAATATAAAATGACATGAAAACAAGACTAAATTCGAAGATATAAAAATATACATAAATATGAAAAAACAAGAACAAACTTAATACAAAGATAAATAAGCTTAATCATAAAATCTATAAAACTTTACATGTTTCGACTCGTGGATTGAGTCTTCCTCAGAAGTAACAGACGGAAAAACATGGTACAGATAAATCATTGATGAAATAAAGATGCATCCGACATCAAGGCAAGGAATTTATTATAAACGATTGGTAGATCGATAATAAATCTATAAAAGAATTAAGACTTTAACTTTCTGTAAACTATAGGATTATTTATATATAAATGATTAACAAGAACTAAAATTTTAAGTTTCCAAACCTTAATACATGGATACATCAGCACACACTTATCAAATAAAAGGTTGTCAAGTTTGTCGAAATCCATAATAAATCTGTTAGTCTTTTACGACGACACGAAGGCAGAAAATTAACACGTCTGTACGATACAAAAATTAGCTATGATCTAAAAAGGAAACAGCACAGCAAAGTCAAATTTTGTTTATCAACGGAATGTATGTCTCATGAAGGTTTTCAGTGTCCGTTTGCAAATTCAAACTGTTCTTCTGTTTTTCAATGTTAATCATTTCAGACACTATGCGCTTCCTGTAATTCGATTCTTCATCAAGAATCTCTACTTCATTCCATCGAAAGTCATGGCCGTGCTGTAACCTATGTTCAGTAATCACTGAACGAGTTGTCGTGTTACGTTTAATATGATTACGATGTTCGGAAATTCTCGTTTTCAATTGTCTACTTGTTTGGCCGACGTAAGAAGCATCACAATCATTACATGAAATTTTATAAACTACGTTGTTTCTAGAGTCTTTTGAAAGGGCATCTTTTTGTACTTTAACATATTTACTCATTTTATTCGGGCTACGAAAAGAAACTCTGATATCATTATTATGAAATCTTTTAAATTTTTTCGTATGACACGGAACAAAAGGTACAGTAAGCCAAGAAACAGACTTTGAATTGTTTTGAGTATTAGTAGGTTGGTCATTGACAATAAATTTATTTTTTAACAAATATTTTAACCGTTGATTAATAGTATTAAAAATGAAATGTAAGGGATAATCATTATCTAGTAGAATATTAATAATGAAGTTAAAATTCTTATAATGAAAACTAATATCTGACAAAAAAAAGGCTCTATCGACTAAAGAAAAGACTGTACCTCTTTTCTGAGACAGTGGGTGGTTGGATAGGAAATTCAAAAATCTACCCGAAAAAGTAGGCTTATGGAACCAGTCAAAAATTAGTCTATTATCCCTCTTAATCATAGAGACGTCTAGAAACTCCAGTCTATCACCTCCAATTTCAACAGTAAATTGGAGACGGGGATGAAATTCATTAAATTTGCACAATAATAAGTTAATATCCGACGAATCAACAGCCAAGCAAACATCGTCCACGTATCTATAGTAAAAA
>NW_017279997.1:28643-47472 GCF_001594065.2 Cyphomyrmex costatus
TGCAAAATTTGGTCTGACAAGTCAATTCCTCCCATGTTTTTATTGTATGCAATAACGGTGTTTGGTTTTCTGATAGTATCACCTGTCTTTCTGTCTTTTTTATGAGTATCAACCATTTCAGGATACTCTGTAGTCGTAAGCATACTTACCAATTTTTTGTCCTTCCATAGAAGCAGACACATGATTGGAGTACTAAATACCTTCATTTCACCAACTTTCAAATTTTTTGGTTGAACGTTCGGCAAGTGCCTACGATTTAACCTGACAGTTCCGACGACATTAGTTTTCTCTTGTATCAGCTTCTCAAAAAGAAGAGGAGATGTGTACCAATTGTCTATGTACAACGTACGACCTTGTCCAGTCAGATCTCCCAGTGATTGTATTACCGCCATGCCAGGCACTCCAAATCTTTTATCCATTTCTGACTTATCGGAACACTTACCTGTGTACACTTTACAATTGTTGATGTAGCCTGTAGCAGAGTCGCAGCATTTGTACAATTTGATACCAAAACGAGCACGTTTAGTCAAATTACACTGCTTGAAACTCAGATGACCTTTGAATTTTAGAAGAGATTCGTCAATGCATACATTTTCGCCTGGTCTATAAACTGCCTGAAATCGCTCCACTAAGTATTCCAGTAAAGGACGAATTTTACGAATCTTGTCTGTACTTACTTCTTCATTATCAGAAAAGTGTAAAAATCCTAAAATGCTTTGAAATCTTCTGAGCGTCATACATTTGTCAAAGATTGGCGTTTCTAACAGAGGGTTCGTGGACCAGTACAATTCATAAGATGGCTTGCGAATTATACCCATCATAATTATTAATCCATAAAATGTATACATTTCATCTGGTTCTACTGGTTTCCACTTCAGTATTCTGGAATTCTCTTTTAGTTTCCTCTGAGCGCGCAAAGTTGTTAGCTTCTGTTGTTGGTAAGTATTGATTTGGAAGCAAATTGAATCCATCAAATCCTCTGTAAAATACAGTTTGAATACTTCTAAAGGTGTTTTACTCTCGTCTAGACCAAATCCTGGTTGAATACCTGCTTTTTTATCTGTAAAGTCATGAACAGAAGGAGTGAACATATTATTTGCACTCCATGTCAAGTTTTCCACGTGTTTATTCCATCGCATCTCTAACGGAACATCATCAATATCAGAATTATCTTCTGTGTCCAAATCATCAATATTTTCATCTTCGCCACTCTGCTCTTCAGAACTTTTATCTTCGCTTTCGCCTGCCATCCACTCTTCATCATCGGTACTACTGTCATGAATGGAATCATCTAAGTGCGAAGAATCATCCGAAGATACATCGCTCTCATCTAGTTCCATCATTTTTCCAGATAAAAGTTTCTCGAACAGGAAAAATAAAAATTTGAATAAATTCAAATGGCATGGCTCTACGAATGAAGATGACAATACGGTTAGAACCGGTTTATGGTGAACCTCACTTGTTATGTATATAGTATATGCATCAATGAAGAGGTATTATTATTATAAAGTGTTGGTTTTAGTTTCACTTTTGTTTTTTTGACGCAACTACACTACTTTTTTTACTTACTGTGTATGAAACATGTACCAATCTTGTGAATAATTTTACTCCTAACATTTCAATTCTGAATTTCGAAATTTTTACGTCAGATTTGAATTCAGTGACTCCAAAAACCTAAGAGTACTAAGCATTGCGGAAATTGAAGAAATTTATGCTTTTTTGACTGCCATGATGGATCGGCCATTTTAAATTCCGAAATTTTGACCTCAAATTCAAATTCAACGACTCTACAGTTTCATAAAGATTGATTAATATTTGGCCTCTGCCAGAAGTGGCACGGAAAGTCAGTTTCGCAGTACCAGTCAAGGGGTTAATGGAAAACCTGTTTTGTGTATTTTGGGTAACCCATAGGCTCTAGGTAGAACACCATCACTGCAGTACAGAGTTCTGTATTCTGAATAATTAATATGTTCCTTGTTCTTCCAACCGGTAAGCAAACTTCTTAGAGATGTTGTGAGTTTTTTAACCGGGTCTTTATTTAAAATAGTATAAGTGTCTCTATCTCCAAAAACTACATTCATTTTTTTAATGTAGTCATCCCTATCCATGGCGACAGTTACATTACCCTTGTCAGCATGGGTAAAGATGACTTCATGATGTGCAGAAATAAAATCGACCACCTCACGTTCCATTGATTTTAATTTTTTGTCATTAGGCGAAGTAAAGATAGGAGCAGATACAAAGCCATGAAGAATCGGGATTGCATTATTAGTAATAGCCATTTTTTTGCTAATATCCATTTTCATTGTGCTATTTTCAATGCTTTTAATACAATCGAAAACAACACTGTTATTACTGAACTCTTATTACTGAAAGGAAGCGCAAATCCCTCACCAAGTTGTAAAAAGCATTGTATATTAATTGGAATATCTATTTCAGATAAATTAATAAACCATTTATCTCTAATTGAATTTAGTGAGGATGATTTTAAATGGGAAAAGGCTTCGGGAAAAAATGAGATAGTCTTGAGATATTCTGTTTCTTGATGAGAAACCACTGTGTGGTCCGACGTTATCTTATGAGAATTAATATTTTGGTGATTATTTATTGCGTATTGTATAGGGGCTATGTCTTCAAAAACTTGTTTCTCCTTACTTCGTATAAGCCAAGAAAGTTTGTGATCAAGTTTATTTACTATAGATACGTGGACGATGTTTGCTTGGCTGTTGATTCGTCGGATATTAACTTATTATTGTGCAAATTTAATGAATTTCATCCCCGTCTCCAATTTACTGTTGAAATTGGAGGTGATAGACTGGAGTTTCTAGACGTCTCTATGATTAAGAGGGATAATAGACTAATTTTTGACTGGTTCCATAAGCCTACTTTTTCGGGTAGATTTTTGAATTTCCTATCCAACCACCCACTGTCTCAGAAAAGAGGTACAGTCTTTTCTTTAGTCGATAGAGCCTTTTTTTTGTCAGATATTAGTTTTCATTATAAGAATTTTAACTTCATTATTAATATTCTACTAGATAATGATTATCCCTTACATTTCATTTTTAATACTATTAATCAACGGTTAAAATATTTGTTAAAAAATAAATTTATTGTCAATGACCAACCTACTAATACTCAAAACAATTCAAAGTCTGTTTCTTGGCTTACTGTACCTTTTGTTCCGTGTCATACGAAAAAATTTAAAAGATTTCATAATAATGATATCAGAGTTTCTTTTCGTAGCCCGAATAAAATGAGTAAATATGTTAAAGTACAAAAAGATGCCCTTTCAAAAGACTCTAGAAACAACGTAGTTTATAAAATTTCATGTAATGATTGTGATGCTTCTTACGTCGGCCAAACAAGTAGACAATTGAAAACGAGAATTTCCGAACATCGTAATCATATTAAACGTAACACGACAACTCGTTCAGTGATTACTGAACATAGGTTACAGCACGGCCATGACTTTCGATGGAATGAAGTAGAGATTCTTGATGAAGAATCGAATTACAGGAAGCGCATAGTGTCTGAAATGATTAACATTGAAAAACAGAAGAACAGTTTGAATTTGCAAACGGACACTGAAAACCTTCATGAGACATACATTCCGTTGATAAACAAAATTTGACTTTGCTGTGCTGTTTCCTTTTTAGATCATAGCTAATTTTTGTATCGTACAGACGTGTTAATTTTCTGCCTTCGTGTCGTCGTAAAAGACTAACAGATTTATTATGGATTTCGACAATCTTGACAACCTTTTATTTGATAAGTGTGTGCTGATGTATCCATGTATTAAGGTTTGGAAACTTAAAATTTTAGTTCTTGTTAATCATTTATGTATAAATAATCCTATAGTTTGCAGAAAGTTAATGTCTTAATTCTTTTATAGATTTATTATTGATCTACCAATCGTTTATAATAATATCGGTGATATTATAATACTACTGTAGTATTTATGCGTTATATGTCTGATTGTATCAGCGCGCAATTATGGGGGGACTACATATGTAGTATATATAAAAATTCACACATATTTATAATAAGCATTTTGATCTAGCTTTGACCGTTATAGGCGATAATTCTTTCCTTGTTCGTTTATAATAAATTCCTTACCTTGATGTCGGATGCATCTTTATTTCATCAATGATTTATCTGTACCATGTTTTTTCGTCTGTTACTTCTGAGGAAGACTCAATCCACGAGTCGAAACATGTGAAGTTTTATAGATTTTATGATTAAGCTTATTTATTTTTGTATTAAGTTTGTTCTTGTTTTTTCATATTTATGTATATTTTTATATCTTCGAATTTAGTCTTGTTTTTATGTCATTTTATATTATTTCATTTTATCTTTTTACTACGTGATTAAAGAAATTTTAATGTTTGACTCTTCATTTGTCTTTTTAGTTTCTATTTATATTTTAGAATAAGAATCCTTTACTTATTTATTTATTATTGTATCAAATAAGTTTTATCTTTATTATTATAAAAGAATTGATTCTTTGTGCGGTATTTTATCTCAGATTTATTGAAGAGAAAATCCTGAAAAGAAAGGCAAGAGTCTTTTAAATCAATGATACTTTTTTTCTTTTCAGACTTTTCCTATCAACAAAGTACATAGAATCAATTTTTTTATAATTACATAAGGAATAGAGAATACAAATTAAGGTATCTACTGTTATGTCGTCCCGGCCTATACTAAAATAAAATTAAAGACAGGAATTCGGAACGGCCTATGGTAAGATAGATCTTTATTTATTGGAGTTGTTCGGGATTCACCATCCTCTGGCGTACCTGTGAAGTAACAATCACGGTCGATTCCGTACTGGTGTACGGCCTATCTCCTGATTCGATTATGTATCTGCGAAAATCGTGTAATAGGTGGCTACATGTACCACACGCTGATATTGGATTGCTACGCGGAAATAAACTGTTACACAGATGGCAACGGTCGGATGCGTCAAAAGCTCCTATATGAATATAGTGGCGTGAAATACTTGTATATTGACTACGATCATAAGGAGACTTGTCTGCGTAGCAGACAGCACAGATACTAATATTACTCTGTTGATATTGATGGCTTATAGCTGTGCAACAGAGAGCAGTATTGAGCCACGCCTGATACGGGACGCTAATATTATCCCGGAGGATGTTATGATGTATCGGATTGAGTGGCGGACTCATGAGTTAAAAGAAATGATTTAATTTATAAAACCGTGATTATATGAGGTACTATCGTGTCGTAGAGGAAAATCTAACAATAAGATCTGTTTCGGAATCGTGGATTTAACCTAAATATATACGTTTCGTGATTAACATAAGAGTTCGGTCGTAATGTTGCGCGGTCAGTCCGAGCGCGTAATGTAAATACTTAGAGTACGTGACTCAAAAGAGGTTTGCGGGCCGTTAGACAATGCCGTTTGTCTAATGAGTCTGGTCGATGTATAACACAATTGCGTTTGAAATAGTTCTTACCGAAATAGTAGAGGCAATGCTGTCACCAAATTTGTTATGTTACCTATGGCTCCTTCGTTCGTCAGAGGCTCTTTGAAAGAAAGGCTTCAGTCAGCTTGGCTTTCCAGTCGTTCAGATATGTGAATTATGGTTCTGTCGATGCTGGTCTTTCGTCTTGGGATTGAGTAGTGCCGTAGTAGTTGTTTTATAAGTTTCATTTTATAATAAAGCAACTAAACAATAATTGAATAATATAATAAGAACTCGCAATTATAAAGTTATACGTAAGATATGTTACTGTGCTATGAGTTAGAATATGAATTAGGATTAGGATTAGAATATGGATTAGAATTAGAATTAAAAGTAAAATTAACGAATATGCAAATAGAACTTAAACTTAAGGAACTAGAGTTAACGGATATGGAATTGGAATCTGAGTTAGGAATAGAAAATCTCTAAAGATCTCCGAATCTTCTTCTTCTTCTTCTTCTGAGCTCTATGGGCTCTTGTGCCCTTTTTAAAGGCCTTGTTCCTAACAGGGTGCGCCCATAGGTAGGGAGTACATAAGTGGGGGTCACCTTGGTGGTGATAAAGTTAGGATTAACATGTAGGTAATGAAGGTGTCGGTAGGGAAGATGTCGGTAATGAGGATGTTGGTAATAAGAATATGTTGGTAAAGCATGATGGTAAGTAGAGTAAGGATGGTAATAGGAAAGAGTTACAATTATCCTCTTAATGCTATACTTATATCTAAATGCACATAACGCATATGCAAAGAAAAATAAAAAGAGGAAATATACGGACGGGAGGGACGTAACACTACCAAACAAATAAATAACAGATCTGGAGACACGGTAGTGTCTCGGTAAATAAGTAACCTAACCAAATATGCTGTAAAAAGAAAATAATTATATAGAATATAATTTGTATTCTTACAGCGGAATTACAGCAGATAATTTGTGTAATAAAACAGAAAATATCTAACCTCACTTACGTGTTCGTCTATTCTATGCCATTGATGTAACAGATTTCTTAACCTTAATCTTTTGTTATTGCTGAGACTCTTTATCCGACTTAACGATCGTACAGATCGCAGAGATCGATATTTATTCTAACTTCACTTACGTGTTCGTCTATGCTATCGATGTGACTGATTTCCTAACTCCAATCCTTTGTTATTGCCGAGACTCTTAATAATTCGACTTTAACGATCGTACAGGCCGCAGCGATCGATATTATAGATTTATAGATACCCGTCGCGACCACATTTATCTCTTGCGCCAAAAATTCCAGAATGCATTTCCTCACTCCGTAGCTGACAACAATGACGACGACGACGACGACGACGACGTTTCTTACAAACAAACCCATTTCCTTGACGTCGAACACCTAGACACTTACTTCCTCGAAGGCGAACACTTAGACACTCTCTTCCTCGAAGGCGAACACCTAGACACTTACGTCCTCGAAGGCAAACACCTAGACACTCACTTCCTTGAAATCAAACACGTAGACAACCACTTTCTCAACTGCAAACACCTAGACGTCGTCCATTTCCTCGACGACGAACATATCTCTATATTTCAATATTTCAATTTTAATATTTATATATATATAATAACATTATATTATTAATAAATATTTTATATTATATTGAATAATATTTTATTTTTAATTATAAGATTTAAACCGCGCGAGCGCATCATATGTGATACACCATGCAACACTGGTCTGCTGGTTAGATATAGATATATAGAGTGAGATAACACATAAAGTCAAAGGCCCTCTATTATAAAAAAAACGAGATGAACATTTTCTCTGGTCGACGACGTTAATGACGACGACGATCTTAAAAATAAAACGTGAAAATTCACAAATTCGGACTTTGCGTCGCGATATCTCCGCTCGTAGGGCACGTAGAAAAAAAATGAAAGCACTTTTTGTGAGGGGGTATGCGAGGGAAACGGTAGTAAGCGTACGCGAGCAGTTCTGAACACACAGATTTAATAAAAGAATGAATATACAGTACGACCTCTTCTTACAACAATGGCGTGACACGAGCTCTCATGACAAGAGTGTGAGCACGCGCGACGAAGGACGCGACAAGAGTGTGACGTGGCAAGTACGCGTGCAGCGAGAACGCACAGAGTAACGTAGTAACATTGCGGTAGTCAGTACAGATGGCGATGCCTCTATACGGACCACGGATCGTCCATAGTAGCGGAACCCGCGTAATCCAACACTTCCCCTCGGTACGTGGTCATCTCAGGAGGTACAGCGGGACCGAGGCCCATATGGTTCAGACGTCGTCAGTGTTTAGGTATCGACAAATCCTTGGTTAGCACGTCAGCCATCATGTCCTCAGTAGAAACGTGTTCGGTCTCCAGAAGACGGTTCCGCAGGGCGTCACGAAGAAAGTGATGCCTTATGTCGATGTGCTTACTAGCGTGAAAAGTATGATTTTCTGCTAGTTTCACAGCACCCATGTTGTCGTTGTAGACCTTCACGGATGTGAGCTTCTCAAATCCTAGTTGCTTGAGAAACTCGCAAAGGTACATTGATTCTTTGGTAGCTTCTGTGAGACTCATATATTCAGCTTCGATCGAAGACAAAGCAACAGTCTTCTGCTTCTTTGAATCCCAGGAGATTATACCGTTCAACATGAAGGCATAGTCCGTGTACGATCGTCGATCAACCGGGCAGCTGGCCCAATCTGCATCCACGTAACCAGTTAATGGCTTCTTCTTTGGTTCGTAGATTATTCTTAGTTCGGCCGTTCCTTTGAGATAACGCAGAACGCGTTTTACTGCAGTCCAATGACTGTGTCCGTATCGATTACTAAACTGACTTAGCGAGCTCACAGCGTGGGCGATATCAGACCTAGTAGAAACAGCCAGAACATTAACGCTCCAACAAGCTCACGATACGGCAGCTTCCTTTCTCCCTCACTCGGTTCTACAGATAAATTTGTGAGTCTTGCGTTAACATCCATAGGAGAATTAACTGACTTACAATCGCTCATACCAAATCGTTCAAGGAGTTCCGTAATATACCCCTTCTGATGAAGAGCAATTCTATTCTTGCGACGTGTGAACTCGATGCCCAAACATGACTTCGGTTCACCGAGATCTCTGATCTGGAGTTCTCGCGATAGAAATTTCTTGATCTTCACGATCTTGTCTTCATCTCGAGATGCAACCAAAATGTCATCTACGTAAATAGCGATGAGGAGAGACTCTTCCCCTCGTCCAACATAACACAAGCGGGGATCAGATTTGAAGAAAACAGCGCCAAACCTACGTAGTACGTCGTCTAACTTCTTGTACCAATTTCTTCCGGCCTGACGCGATCCATACAGCGATTTCTTCAGAAGGCAAACACGGTCTCCTTTTCTAAGTTCCTTCAACATCGCTTTTGCCTTGGATCTTGTTTCCTTGTCAAGGCTTTCGCTTCTAGTGATACGTTCTAAAGACGATGCCAGCCCTTGTGACGGTTCCATGAAAATTTCCTCTTTGACTGTACCGTTCAGGTATGCCGTTGCTACGTCTAGCTGTGTCAAGGTACCGTAGTTCGATGCCAGAGCTACCTGCAGACGAATAGAGCTTGATCTAGCCACAGGCGCGAAGGTCTGATTGAAGTGGACGCCAGGACGTTGAGCAAATCCCTGAGCTACTATTCTAGCCTTTCTTCTTTCCAGCGCTCCTCCGGGTTTGTACTTGTTCCGCAAAACCATGCGATTGCCGATGATCCCTTGATCATACGGTCGCTGTACGAGTTGCCAAGTATCGTTTATCAGAATAGATACGATTTCATCCACTATTGCACGATGCCAGTCTTCAGCGTCGGGGCCTGACGTGGCTTCTGTAACAGGTATTTCGGCTGCGTAAGCGAATTCCGCGTTGGCGATGCTTGTCACATTGCAGGATTTTGAAAATAATTTATTAGGTCTTCCCCTCTTTCCCGTACGTAATAATCTTGGTCTGCCAGGTCCTCTTCTAGGAGTGATATCGACGTCGACACAGCTGTCTTCACCATCCACATCATCCAGGTCGGTCGCGTCATCATCCGAGAGATTGTCTCGAGTACTACCAACTGGATTAATCTCGATTTCGGTCTCTCCGGCGGAGATATCAGACGCATGCGAATTATTCTCTCGCTGAGCAGGAACGTCCTCTGCAGCGAAGTCTTCGAGGACTGCAACGGGTGAGCTTTAGTGACCAACGAATTTCACATCCCTAGTGATCACAATCTTCTTTTCTTCAGGAAGCCATACACGGTAACCCTTCAAATTTGCAGCGTAGCCAAGAAAGATCCCCTTCCTAGCACGAGGATCGAACTTCCCCTTACCTGGAACTCTATCAAGACAAAATACAGTACAGCCAAATTCTCTAAGATGACTTACGTTCGGTGCCTCTCCAGTCTACAATTCGAAAGGAGTTCGGCCGTTGAGAGCCTTGGTATGACACCGGTTCCGGATGAAGCAAGCCGTGGCTACGGCTTCAGCCCAAAATGACGGAGGGAGTCCTGATTGTAACAGCAAACACCGAGCCATTTCTACAAGCGTTCTATTCTTCCGCTCAGCAGTACGATTTTGCTCTGGGTTGTAAGTGATTGACAATCTTCGTCGAATTCCGGCCTTCCTCAGGAAATCTTCGAACTCCTTGCTTGCGTATTCACCTCCATTGTCGGTTTGTAGTATCTTGATTTTCTTTCCAGTTTGATTCTCGACCAAAGCCTTAAATTCCTTAAAGTGGTTGAGTAGGTCGCTCTTCTTACGAAGGAACCGCACCTCACACCACCTGGAGCGATCATCAATCAGTGTAACAAAATATTTCGCACTACCCTTCGATTCTACCCGCATAGGGCCACATACATCGGAGTGAATAATCTCCAGATTCTCTTTTGTTCGCTCCTTTGATGTCGACGAGAATGGTTTTCTTGACATCTTCCCGCGTAAACAGGTTTCACATTTGAATTTACCATTGGCTTTTCCTAGGCTTATTCCTCGCATTGATTTGCTTCGTTCGCCATGTACCATGTCCGTCGCATTCAAATGCCCAAGCCTGCGATGCCAAGTTTCGAAATCCTTCGGGTTGTCAGTCGAGTCGGCCGAAATTCTACGACACTCGGTCTGTTCGCGAGCCGACAGATAATACAGGTTGCCGATTCGATCGGCACGTAATTTCACGTTACCGTTTCTATCCACTACGACGGCGTGATCCTTCTTAAATGTCACTTCGAGATTTCTGTCCGTTATTTTCGCAATCGATAACAAATTATCGCGAAGGTCCGTCACGTGAAGCACATTTTCCAAATTAACGTTCTTCGTATTTCCGTCAATTTCCGTCGTAAAAGAAACCTTTCCGATCGCTTTGATCACAGTCGACGCATGATTGGCTAAACTTAACATGCCGCGTTTCGATTCGTAGACTTCCGCGAAACTGTCTAATTGTCCGCACAAATGAGAAGTAGCGCCGCTATCCAGACACCACTTTGTACCGCGCGAATCACTTTCCGCGCGAAGCGTCGCCTGCGTCACCGAGAATGTTTCAACAGCTCACAGAAGTACGTCGTCGGTAGTACTCGCCGACTTTTCCGATTTCGTTTGCTTTTTGCAATCTGCGGCTTTGTGGCCTATCTCTTTACATTTGTGACAGCGGAACTTAAATTCTTTAGCTTCCGGTTTAGTCTTTCTCGATCTTTTTTTGTTCGGCTTACCCCTCTTCTTGGCAAACATAGCGTTCTGCAAAGAGCCGCGAGTATCGTTCTTCCGAACGTCACTTTCCTCTACGATTTTTATACGTAGCACTTCCGGAGACGGTAGGTCGTCACGTTATTCGATGGCGCATCGAAAGTTCTCGAAAGATGGCGGTAAACTATACAGCAGCATAATCGCGAGCAATTCCGAATTTATATCTATGCTCATTTCTGCCAATTTATCTACTGTATCGTGAAACTTACGAACATGTTCACGTACGTCGTCGCCTTCCTCCATGCGTTGAAGAGTGAGCTGTTTCAAAAGCGTAGCCTTCCTTGCTGGTCCTTTTGATTGATACGTTTCTTCGAGCTTTAACCATATTTCGCGAGACGTGGCGCATCCTTTTATCTGTTTCAATTCAGATGGCTTTATCGACTACGATGTCCGAGATTGCCTTACTATCGTTTCTTATCCATACTTTAACAGCCTCTGCCGATGCCGCGTTGTCGGGTATCAGCGTGGGTTTCACGCATTCGCCACTTACATACGTATTCCCATGCGTCGTTCTTCATAAGCACAGCTTTCATCTGCAGCTTTCACGTGTCGTAATTATCTCAGTCGAGGGTTTCAATACGAGCAAAGCCTGACGCATTTATCTTCATTACGATGATGTACACTTTTCGAGATACGTGGCGTGACTAACCTCACAAAACTTTTTCACTGCTTTTACCGATCCCCGATATCTGGGCCCATAACCTGTGAGAGGGTATGTGCGAGGGAAACGGTAGTGAGCGTACACGAGCAGTTCTGAACACACAGATTTAATAAAAGAATGAATATACAGCACGAGCTCTTCTTACAACGATGGCGTGACACGAGCTCTCATGACGACAGAGTGTGAGCACGCGCGACAAAGGACGCGACAAGAGTGTGACGTGGCAAGTACGCGTGCAGCGAGAACGCACAGAGTAACAACGTGTGCGGTAGTCAGTACAGATGGCGTTGCCTCTATATGGACCAAGGATCGTCCATAGTAGCGGAACCCGCGTAATCCAACACCTTTATCATACAATTTAAGTATTTGCTATCGATTGAGCGTATGTAGAACTTGATCGGTTTAGCCGTTATTGAGATCTGATCATCTCGACCCCGAAAAATTCTCAGTTTCGCGTAAAGGAGACACGGCAGTTGTCTTGGCTTAGCGACGAAACACTGCCGTGTCTCCAGATAAATAACTTATAATTGTTGGTTTTATTAATATAATTGTATGATTTTTGTTCAATAATCTCTATTTATAATTATGTATAAAATTTTAGATGTAACAGTACTTTTCCTTAAAAAAAAAATATGAAGTTATAATTAATAATAAAGTTTGAAAAAGTTCAATTAATGAAATAATGAATATGTCATTGAATAAGATATTTTAACTAATAATATGCAAACGAAATTATTTTCTTTTAGAGTTAAATTACTATTAAATTTACTTTTAAATAAATACAATTAATAAAAACAATTAATTTTTTGATAATAAGCATATAATTTGACTTTATAGAAAAAAGAATCAAAAGGAACTCACAAGTAAAGATGTATTATAAACATTAAATAATGATTTTTTAATTTATTTACAGGAGACATGCAGAGACTTGCAGAAGTAAAAGTTATTAACTCTTAGATTTTGGTTACAGAGGACGCGTTTCAAAAAGTTTTTTTTTTAACACAAAAAATAATTATTTTGGATTTCTAATATTTTTTTTTGTATAGTAGAAGATGATACAAAGTTTTCACTGATATAGTTCGTTTACTTTAAACATAATAAATAACACTACATAAATTATTATACTAATTTTGTTCATTTTTGCCGACATAAAAGTAAACGAACTATATCAGTAAAAACTTTGTACCATCTTCTACTACAAAAAAAATATTAGAAATCCAAAATAATTATTTTTTGTGCAAAAAGATAACGGTAAATATTTCGGATTACACAGTCAGCCTCAAATGACTTCCGAGTGACCTTGACCTTGACCTTGACCCTCAAGAAGGTCAAGGTCATTGACCATTCCCGTCGCTCGTCCTTCGTTAAAAAGTTATTAACCAAAAAAGATTTAAAAATAACGTACTATTTCTGCGTATATTCTGCGTACTATTTACGTGGATAATGGTATTAAAATGGTTATAAAAGCTTCCGTTCCTGCTAATATTTACTCATCTTATTCAATGTACATTTTTACTCATTTTATTCATTACTTGACGATACATTATTTAATGAATATAGAGAAGCCATTAATCGAAAAAATTGCGGTATTCTCTCATTAAAATCGCATCGTTCTTTAAATATGAATTCTGCTAAATAATGTTTGTAGTGTTCTTCTCGTACACCAAATCGCGATAAAGCAGAACGCATATCGCGTCATAACCGCTCAATATTTTGCGTATGTACACCGGATTCAGGATCAACAAAATGAACTGAATGATTAACGGTCTGACGTAATCAAGTTCCTTTAAAGGTAAAGCAACTCTCATCCCCCTCCCCCCTGTGCACATACTTTATTTGTAAAGTAACTTTCACCTCTCCCTGCATAGGGGCACACGACTTCTACGATTGTACTGTTGCAATGATAGTACTGTTGGGGCAGACCTCTGAGACGGTGTGGGTGCGGGGGGGTGGCCGAAGGCACGTGGCCCGCCCGTGTGTGTGTGTGTGTGTTCCATTCGTTATATGACGTTTATAAGTCTATTACTTGATATTTTACACACACACACACACGCACGCACGCACGCACGCACGCACACAGAGGTCTGCCCCGACAGTACTATCATAGCAACAGTACAATCGTAGAAGTCGTGTGCCCCTGTGCAGGGGGGTGGGGGTAAAAGTTACTTTTGCGTGGAAAGTTCAACGTTTCTGAACAGGGAAATGTGTAGAATATTACTTCATATCATATATGTATAGCAGAAATAATGCGTTTATTTTAAAGCTATGATTGTTAATAACTTTTTAACGAAGGACGAGCGACGGGAATGGTCAATGACCATGACCTTCTTGAGGATCAAGGTCAAGGTCACTCGGAAGTCATTTGAGGCTGACTGTGTAATTCGAAATATTTACCAAACATTTTATATTATATATATTGAATAATATTTTTAATTATAAGAGTTAAATCGCGCTCGCGTCATACATGATACAGCATGCAACACTGGTCTGCTGGTTAGATATATTTAGATAGAGTGAGATGATAGATAGAGTGATATAACACATAAAGTCAAAGGCCCTCTATTGTCGAAAAAACGAGATGGACATTTTTTATGGTCGACGACGTTAATAATGATGATAACGACGTATCTTAAAAATAAAACGTGAAAATTCACGGATTCGGACTTTGTGTCGTGATATCTCCGCTCGTAGGGCACGTAGAAGAAAGTGAAAGCACTTTTATCATACAATTTAATTATTTCCTGTCGATTGAGCGTATGTAGAACTTGATCGGTTCAGCCGTTACTGAGATCTGATCATCTCGACCCCGAAAAATTCTCAGTTTCGCGTAAAGGAGGCACGGCAGTTGTTACGTTAAGTAACGTGTCAAGATTCTACTTTAACGTAAAGTATCGAGATTCTTTTCCTTCCCCTTCCTTTCGCTATCTCCTCGATATCTCAATATCTCGGACAGTCGCGCTCTCGATGCTCTCAAGCCTTATACACAACATCTCCTTCCCTCTTATTTGAAACTCGTATATCCTAGACGATCAGGGGGTTGGACGTTACGCTTAGGACATTGAGACATCTCCGTTGTTTCACTTGAAGCGGATCCTAGATCTGAACTTGACTCATCAATATTTTTTGGCTCCTTTGAATTAAACAATTCTCCTGGATTAATGATGATTTCACTTGAGTTGGATTCTGGTACTTCCCGGAAAGATGCCGAAATTATGTGATCCACGTGTCGTTTGATAGTACGATTATCTACTCGTACGATATATGATACTGGACCAATGGATTTTATAATGACACCCAGACTCCATTTAGGGTCATTTTTTCCAAACGTTTGAATCTAAACTTTATCTCCAATACTGAATTGACGAACAGGAACTTTTCTACCAAATTGCTACTGCTGCTTCTTTTATTTATTCCTGACAACAGAATCAACATTCGGATGAAGCAAGTCTAAGCGACATTTCAATGGTCTTCTCATCATAAGCTCAGATGGAGCAGCACCTGTAGTTGTATGAGCTGTGATCCTATAATTAAACAAGAAATTACACAGTTCTATGTTATCTTTTTGTGCATGCTTACTCCGTTTCATACAATTTTTAAACATTCGAACAAATCGTTCGACTTCCCCATTACTTCGAGGATGATAGGCACTTGACTTAGTATGACGAACGTCGTTTCCTTTGCAGAATTCCTCGAATTCTCTTGATACAAATTGAAGACCGTTATCAGAGACTATGCTGTCTGGAATACGTGCAATACTCTCTCGTATACACTGAATAACATGTGCTGACGATGTGTCTTTTCCCAAATTGTATATTTCTGGCCATTTGCTATAAGCATCTACAATTATTAACCACATACTGTTAAGAAAAGGACCCGCTAAATCTATGTGCAGACGTTGCCATGATTTTTCAGGAAATGACCAGGGATGAAACGGTGCTGTGGCAGGATTGTCATGATTGACTGCACATGACATACAAGATTTTACAAGTGATTCAATATCTTTATCTATTCCTGGCCACCATACATGACTTCTTGCTAACGACTTCATTCGAACAATTCCAGAATGTGTCTCGTGTAATTGTTCTAAGACTTGTTGACGCAGCGCTTCAGGAACAATGACTCGTATACCCCACATAACAATTCCTTGTTCTACTATTAATTCATCTCGATGAGTGAAGTAAGGTTTCAGTTTATCTGGTATCTGAGATTGCTTAATTGGCCAACCTCCTCTAATGAAACGAATAACACTTGACGATGTTGGATCGCGACTAGTTTTCAGCTTTATTAAGCTTGAAGATATTGGGTGTTCCTTTACAATGGCCTTGACTTCTTCTTCTACTATAATGTCTACTGGCTGATTAATATTCAGTGGTTGACGTGACAATGCATCCGCATTACTATGATGATAAGTATTGCGATACTCAATATCATACAAAAAACTAGACAGGTACATAGCCCAACGGTGTAATCTAGTTGCTGCTAGAGACGGTAGATCACGATTTGGACTAAATATTGCGAGTAGTAGATTGTGATCTGTGATCAGTATGAAGCGATGTCCATATAAATATTGAATAAAGCGTTTTACTCCGAATATAATACTTAGAGCTTCTTTCTCCACTTGGGAATAATTATGTTCGGCGGATGATAATGTTTTAGAGGCAAAAGAAATCGGTTGTTCACTTCCGTCTTCGTGACGATGAAATAAAACTACTCCAATGCCGACAGATGATGCATCACATGCTATGCCAATAGGAACATTCTGTTGATAATGAGCTAACACAGGGGCGCTCGAAACAGATTTTTTTATTTTCTTGAAACTTTCCTTACATTGATTATTCCAATTCCAAACAACGCCAATACGCGTTAATTTATTCAGCGGCTCACAGAGATGTGATAAATTATTAATAAATTTACTGTAAAAGTTTACCAAACCTAAAAAAGACTTTACCTCCTTTACATCTCTGGGCTCTCTCATGGACATAATTGATTCCACCTTTTCCGGGTCAGTACAGATACCTTCTGCACACAAAATTTGTCCAAGAAACTTGACTGATTGTTGCATAAATATGCATTATGTTCTTGAATGACGAAAATTCCATTCTTTCATACGTTGGAGTATCATTTTGAGATTTTGCAAATGAGCTTCGTTGTTTTTCCCGGTAGAAATTGTATCATCTACAAATGATCCTGTCATCGGAATTCCTTTGAGCATTCTATCCATTAACTCTTGAAAAATTGCCGGTGACGATGAAATACCTTGAGGTAATACGTTATATCTATAGTGACCTCGGTGAGTATTTATGACTAAATACTTCTTACATGACTCTTCTACTTCTACTTGATGAAATGCATCTGGACCGTCCAATTTAGTGAAAGTTTGACTACCTGAAATCTTCTCGAGTATTTCTTCAACTCTTGCAAGGGGATATTGCTGAATATGCAATTGACCATTTATGGTACGCTTAAAATCTCCAGTGATGCGAACCGCTCCATTAGGCTTTGGTACTACTACCAATGGCGAAGCCCATTCCGATGTTTCAATACGATTAATGACACCGGATTTTTCCATTTTTTCAAGTCCTTTGTCAACCTTGTTTTGCAATGCAAATGGAACAGGACGTGATTTAAAGAAGCGAGGAATAGCGTCTTCCTTGAGCATTAACTTGGCTTTAAAACCCTTGATAGTTCCGATCGGTTGATCAAAAACATCACTATATTCTTTTAACAACTTGTCAAGTGACAATTCATTGCTAACGCGACATACCTCAGAACATTGTTTTTTTAATTTCTGTCCAGTCCATTTGAATCTTCCTTAAAAGATCGCGACCAAAAAGACAAGATCCTTCAGAAACATGAATCTGATGATTAACTGTCTGTTGATTATATTCAATGATGCAAAGAAACGTTCCTCTTGACTCGAATTTTTGCCCAGTGTATGTTTTGAACCTTGTTTTGCTCGGACAGAGTTTGGGACAGCCTAACTTTTTCCATATATTGAATGTGATAAAGCTAGTACCTGATGCAGTATCTAATTCTAAATCTGTCGGAACTCCATTTAAACGGACGTTAATCATGATAGGATTATCATGCGACAATTGCTTGACATTTTTAATTTGACTTGTTTTATGCTTCCCCTCTCCACCTTCACTTTTAAATTGCGATAGACATCGACGTGCAAAATGACCGGATTTATTACAACGATGACAAACAACATCCTTGTGTGGACAATCTTTCTTCATGTGTTTACCTCCGCAACCGGAACATGACTTCCATTGTTTTATTTTGGTATTGTTCTTACTAGCATATTGAGGTTGTTTAGATGACGACGATTTAACTTTATTAGTTTGGTTTTCAATGGCAGTAGGACTACTATTATGCCGTATTAACTGAGTACTACTATCAGCCGCTTCTTGACTAGTAGCAATCTTGACAGCGTTTTCTAAGGTTAGGTCGTCATCCTCAAGAAATAAACGTTTTTGTGCTGTTTCAGAACGAATACCTGCAACAAGTTGATCTCTTAATGACGTATTTATATCTGTGAACTTACATGTTACACCTATTTTGCGTAGCTCAGACAGGTAGACATTTATTGACTCTCCTGGCAGTTGAACTCTTTTGTAGAACTTATATCTCTCCGCAATTGCCTTTGGTGCCGGTTTATAATGATCCTTGAGCACTTTAATAAGCTCTACGAATGTTTTTTCCTCTGGTTTGGCTGGCGAAACTAGACTTTGAAGAAGTCCGTACGTTGACACGCCGATTGATGCTAATAATATTGCTATTGCCTTCTTTTTCATAGCTGCATCTCCTTTGACCTCATCTATATCATTCGCTAACAGATAATTCGTAAGGACACCTGCCCACGATTCAAAATCATCGGTGTCTGGATTGAATTCCGTTATCCTTCCGACTGGCATTGTAGCGCTATAACCTAACACTTTTATATTTTGTGTTATTTCG